>NC_142522.1:31345951-31465951 GCF_964205215.1 Stylophora pistillata
AAAAGAATAATTTTTTGTATCAATTTTCTTTTCTAGGTAGAAAAGGAACCCGGATTTGGAAATTTCCGTTTCAATCAAAGCCTTTTGGGGGACCACGTACCTTCCATGTTTTCTAACGGCGACAGACACCGTCAACAGAAGGCATTTCTGATCGCAGTTTCACAAAATATGCTTCGAATGGGTCGGCATATACCTAATATCATGGACATAATGCCGGAACATTTGATTAAATGGAATTTCAAAGAAGGTGAGAACAAATGCATTTCTGACATTCCCGGGGCAAAGGAGGTTAAATCAGAAAAGAGAGGTTAGACAAAAACCAGAATGATCACGACGGCCAATTCGAAGAACGCTGAGAATCTCAAAGAGCCAGTGAGCACCTTTAGTAAATTTGTGCACGCAGCTTCGAGCGCTTGAGAACGTGAATGACCAAATCGCTATTGTTGTACATTTATCGTATAATTGATTTACACGGTGGAAAAAGGTTTGTTGATCAATTATAAGACGTAGAGATGCGAACCAATGCAATCTAGTTACTTTAACACTCGGTCGAAACATCTTTAGAGCGTTATCTGAAACGTCTACTTTAATTTGTTCCTAGGGACCAATCGATATTAATTGACGGGGGCGGGGTAGAGGATTTTGGGGATCACATGATTGCAGAGGGAACAGGGGGGAGATCAGTCGTCGCCGACAGAGTGTAAAAGTAAAATTAACTGCCAACACGGGAGGGGGGAATGTCATAAGAATATCACAGAACTTTTTGAGGGGATCAATCAATCCATCAAAATCCTCCACCAACCCCCCCCCCCTCCCCTTCCCTCAAGAAGGCGATGAATAATGACCATTCCCGCCTTGATTTAGTCTGAAAATCTTACATGATTACATTGCTCACAGTGCATGGCTACTCGCAATTCAATCAAGAGATACAGTACGCTGCTAGCTTCCAAACATCACCTACGATAGGTTATACCATATTTACCTAATTGCAAATTTATTTTTTCTTATCTATTTGAATCTGCCAGTTTTGATACTTTACCTAATCAGAATAATCTGAAGAACATGTTTGAATATATCACTGCACAAGCTACATTTTCATTTTGTGTGTGTGTGTGTAATTTTGCTTTCTTCTCAGGTATGGGAAACCCAAGTCAGGAGGAATGGGAGGAAAGAATTCTTCATCTCGCCATGGACGTGCTGAGTGAAAGTATGCTTGGAATACGACTGAGTGGACACAGCTTTTTGCAGTGGAGATTTGAAGTTCTTAAAGAAGAGAGGTAAGAAGCCTTGAAACAAATTTCCCTTTAAAGTAAATGCTCGCCTTTATTTAGTTACGAGGACACATTTCGGAATGTGAGATTTCTGACGTCGAACTGCGTTCGCTATTTCGATAACATTTGCCTCTTTTGTTTTAAACGCAGGTCTATTATTACTCATGTCATGTAAAGGGAATCGTAGCTTGCCTTTGATCTCCCCTCCCCCACATTCTCTTCATCAAGAAAAAATCGAAAAAAAGCGGCCTTGGATGGCCTTCAAATGCCAGTAGTGTGCTAGTCTAGAATCTTCTCTGGAAATTTCTTCCTCCCGCACCCCGTCCCTTTTCTATGATAAACTAATAATTTAACATTCTCGGATTATGGAGGCTCGGTGGGAAGGCATTGACTGCATATTTGTTACGACATTTTTGTTGGCGGTAAATGACTGATGATGACTGGACTTCTCTAGTCGTAACTATAGTAATGTAGCTTATTGTTGGTTGTCAGCCTAGTTTTTCGCATTCCTGCTGACGCAGCACGACAGTTTCTGGAGGACCAATGACCTCGCTGAGGAACAGACGGTCTACCCAGCTGACTGACTACTCTTATTTTTTAAAATAAAATGATAATAGTAATAATAATGATAATAATAATAATAATAATGATAATAATAATAATAATAATAGCAACAATAATAATAATAATGTCAATTGCAATTTTGCCATGTTTATAGGACGTGCTTCGGCAAACCATCTGGGAAATACAAGAAAGCACTTCACGCGTTTAACCATTTGAAAGACGCCATAGCAAATGCTCCTGATATTGATCCAGTCTTAAAGGAGGCAGCCAATCACGGTCTAACAGAAGAAGAGGCGGTCTTGGAGATTCTGTGGATGTTGAAGTAAGATGCCATCTTTTAGTAATGACGTTACGCTATGTTACGCTCAACAGTATTCGAGTTTTGAGCCTGCCCTGTTGGATAGTGAGATCGATGCAACAGATTATAATCTCTTAATCGAGGATGGCTTTGGTTGGAAAGAAAAGAACTGAGGAATGAAGTGATAATTTGCGTCTTTCCCATCCAATTTGGCGTCGTTACTCGATCAGAAAAGTTAGTTCTCTCTTGCTTTAACATGATTGATGCGAAAGGCCACTAGGCATGGTAAACTAGATTATAACAAATCAACTTCAGTTTGCGTAGTGCTCAACATTGGCTGCCTTGAGCAATTTTCGGTTGATGATAGGAAGTAATCCACGATTACAATGGCTAGAAAACTCGCGACTCCTCCTTATCCATCAGATGCGGGACTTAAGCCTATTTAGCTTGCTCTCCGGTGTTTTCCCGCGCTTATGACGGCTAGTACACGTGTACATCTTTTGAGTCCCTATAAGTTCATGGTAATGTTTAGCTTTGCTATGATTAGCTGAAGATGGGATTACTTCGGTTCTGTTTTCACAACACTAAATCGAAAAGGGCTTTTAAAATAAAGGCTGATAGTTCGAAAGAAACTGTTTGGGGCTGCGTCGGTGGGAGTAACGAAATAATTTGGATATATCAACAAAGTTGAAATGGTAAATTGGCCACCGTAATCATTACAAAAGCTGACGTTTCGAGCGTTAGCCCTTCGTCGGAGCGAATAGAGGAATTGTGGGTTGTGTGTGCTTTTAAAGGCAGAAAATGGAGCTACGTTATTGGTGGGTGCATGGCAACGAGAAAAACATGAATAAATTTTAAAATAGTTTGCGATGCCTTTGCAGTTTTAATGCCGCCCCTGGTACTGGAGCAGCCATGCGGTCAGCAGCTGCACGCTTGTCCATCATGAATTGCGAGGAACGAAATGAACTGAAGAACGAGATCCGAGAATGCTTGGGACCCATAGGACTGAATCTTAAAACACTCCACAAGATGAAGAAGTTAGATAACTTAGTTTGTGAGGTAAATGTTTCTGGAATGGTAACTGTACCGAGTCGAAGTGACGTGTGCAGTTTGCCTGATTCTCAGTATTGAGCTACGTTTTAAAGCCTGTTGTAATTAATTGCGGCTTGAAATTGTACTTCGTGCGCTCTCATCTTTCATATACAGAGCGACCGCCGCCAAAGGAATATTTCGGTTTTCTTGACCAAGCACGCTTGCAGTGGCGACAACGCTCAACTGTAGGTAGTTCTCCTTCGCAACATCTTCTAAAAGAACTGGCATTTTAAATGATGTGCATCTTACCTTTTCCTAGAGAACCATAATGAGGGGGAGAGAAGGTTTTACTCTATTGTTTTGGTGATTCATAATTAAGGAAAAGATGGGCGTAATGAGGAATTTTCTTTTGGTGCCCTCAATGTTCCAATTCTCGTCTACCATCGGCCATTTTACCCTTGACTCTTGCAAGGGGCTCTTACGCAGCTATGTGAATAGGAGGCTATTATCAGAAGAGCGTTATACCACTACCCGAAAAAAAGGTTGTGGTCGTGTGAAAAAAAAATGTTTTCTTTGAGGAATCCTTTTAATTGGAAAAAAATTCATACAATGGGAGGATAGATCTTGTCAGCCCTCGTTTTATTCAAAGAAGATCTCGTCAGCCCTCGTGTAATTCAAAGTGTTCCAGACAGAGCTGTCAGCGGGTATGCGGTCAACAACGCGGGCTCAACTGTCTTAGGTCTAAAATTTAGCGGAATTAGCGGAAAATAATAAGGGCTGCCCTTTAGAACCGAGGAACTCTGTTTTCGTCGAAGGCACATTCCTATTTCCAAAAGTTTAGAGGAGAAAATTAATTTTTGAAAATTTTTAGAGGGTGTACCAAATGTTTGGAGGTTGTTCTGTAAAAGAAAAGAGTCAAGGAAAACGACGCCTCGAAGCAACAGAATAGGAAATCAACCATGCGAACGACTCAAAATCCGTGTTTCCGCGGCAAAACCTGGCGCATGCGTATACGTTATTCAGCTCTGTCAGTGTTCGATATCTTTTTATTGTCGTTTTATCTGTGATTTAGTGTTGTCTATTTATTTATTATTAATATCATTATTATTATTAACTTTTTCAACAAATAAGTTGCCTTGGCTTTTTGTTTAGTTATATATTTCATTGTTTTGTTCTAGGTTCTCAGGATGTATCCACCAGTGGCGTTGTATTTTGGAATCGCCAGGTCAGCTTCACTTCTACACCTATAAACTCCTACAATAACCGACAAATTAAATCAAGTAAAACGCGCGATCATTTTCGGTCTCACCGGCATCCATATTTTACTCTTTCTTTAATTGGTATCGTTACGCTGTAAAATCTCTCTTGTGATTGACATACCAACTTACATATTTCAATACCACTTATTTGCAGGAGAGCGTTCTTCGTCAAGACTTCTTCTGGAATTTACAAAATTGACAAGGGGCAAAAAGTCGTAGGGAATTGTCATTTGGCTCAGAGAGATCCCAAGGTTTTTGGCATCTCTGGCTGCGAGGGCGTAGACGAGTTTGATCCCAGCAGGTTTAATGTTAAGGTCGGTGAGCTGAGCAATAATCACCTGATTAGGCTGTAGTTAACATGTTTCGGGTTTTCACTTCGTAAAACGGGGCGCGCTGGATGGTGAAAGCAAAGCGAAGAGTTGTTTGCGACCCTATCTTATTCTTGCCACAATGAACATCTTGAGATGTTGGAAAAAGAAAACCCCTGGAATGCTGGAAAAATCACTGGCCTTTGGCTCTTAATTGACAATCTTCCTTCGTCCGTTGTTGCATAAACAATTGAAAATGCGTCTTTTGCATCACAATCCAGCTCAGATTAGATTAAGACTAGGTATATCAACATCATTTTTCCGAGGGCTTCAATAGATATGTGCTCTTTTCTAGGGTCTTAAGTCCAAGCTGATCTGTACGCACGGTCCATTGTCTGACCCACCCTCCCCTGAAAACCACAAATGTACAGGGACGGTAAGTCATGGGATTCATATTATCTGATAATTTTCGGAAGTATACAGTTGCATGGAGCTAGCCGTAGTTTGCGTTTTCTGCCGACCAAGGGGACTAACGAACTTCTTTCATGAAAACTGACGTTTCTCTGTCATTGACATCGGCGCTGTGTTGAACCCAAGAGGACCTCCCAATAGGTATTCGGGATAGCATACAAACACTTTTCAAATGCGTGTCGAAAGCAAGCCGGGATTAGTTTGGGTTCTCCAACCGGGTTCGTTCCTTGAGACATCTTCCCCCCCCCCCCCCCATCCCTGTTGCGATTAGTGATTCTTATTACTTTGGTTAGGGTTTTACGACACTCAATCGAAATGCGCTCTGTCGTGTTTGATTAATTACATTTCAGTTCAGCCACATTTATTTAAATGCGAGGTTGGTTCGATAATGCTACACTTCAGTTCCCGGTGTCCGGTGTACCTTGAGAGATCAGATGCTATTTCTGCTTTAGATGCAGAACGTTCTCTTGTTGTTATGCACCATTAATTACACGTCTTGATCTCTTTTTAGAATGTTGGATACGTCACGCTTAAGTGTTTCGTTCTTTACTTGATCATGTTCTGTGACTGGAGTTTGGAAGAAAGACCATTCTGGACTGACAAATCGTAAGAATTTCTTCAATCTTAAAATATCTTGAAATGTTTGATGAGAGAAGTCTTTCGAGGCATACAGAATTAACAATTGTATGGGTTTGATCACTTTCCGTGGTCAGTATCTTGTTTCTGAATGAAAAGTAAAGAAATTATCTGTTGAGAGTAAGAAAAAATTTGAGCGCAATAGATTTAATGATCGAGTGCATGAATAAATTTGCTTCTTTTCATTTAAATTTTGTCGGTTCATTTGTATCAAAGTTACAGAGCTTTGTCAGTAGCTTTATCATCTTCGCCTTTTTTTTTCAGACTAATTCGTTATGGAAATCCGGACGAGCCCATCCGCCTAAAATACTTCAAGTATACGAGAGATAAGGTATCAACTGTTCTATCCGTCGTGCGCTTGCAGTTCATATGTACAGGACTTGATTCGCAATATTTCAAGATAATTTGTGGGGGAGATGGGAGATATTCTAAATAAGTCGGAGGAGGAAGAAAATTGTTTGTTGGGGTAAACAAATACCGAGAGGTACTAATATGCCAAATTTTTACAAGGGGAGCTAGGTATGGAAGATTACAGCGCTTTTCCATGTCAGTATCTGAGCCATTGCGCACCTACCCCCCTCCCCCTAACCCGATAACAGTTAACCGATCAAAAGTTAGCGGAGGGGTGGGTGTGTAGTTGTTCAGACTGACATTGATCCGAGTGTCTCTAGATCATTACCAAGATAAGCACGCAGGTGTAACAGAAATATCATATGGAGCCAGTGAGATCTCAACGTAAAGGCATGAAAACTTTACGAAGCGTGGGGAAATACAATTAGTTTTAGTTTGCATCTGATTGGTTGAGAAGTGTTGAGAAGACCAATTCCAAAGCGAAGAGGAGTAAATCCAAAGCCATCCCAGATTACTTTCCACTCTCAATTGAAAATGGCTTTAGTACGAATTAATAATTGTGAAGTTGAGAGCATAGCTAAAAAGCATCCTGGAACCACTTTTAAAATTGTTACTGTTGTTAATTACCAGGAAGAGCTGTTGCTACCTGATCAACCGGACAGTAGCAGCAGCAGCGATGAAGACGTAAACGACGGTCCGCCTGGTGACAGTGAGTGTCCTGTGGAAGAACCTGATGCACGAGGAAACTGCCCGCTTTGACAAGGCATGAAGAATGTGCTGTGTTACTTTGGAAGTTGTCATCTTGATATCTTCCAAAACACAGGACATTTAAGCTGGAAGTTAAATTAAAACCATCCCTGTTTTCTCTCCAGAAAGGGAGATAAAGAGCACGTTTTCACTACTATTTTGTCAACTTCTAAGATTATTACTCGGAGGGAGAGCTTCTCAAGGAATTTCTTAGAGAAAAGATTGCGGTAAAGCACGCGCTGATAAACTAAGACCGTTAATTACAGTTGTTAAGAGTTAGTTGTCACCGTTGGCTAAGTATATTCGTGGTACATGCAGGACCCCCATATTTTTATATTTAAGTGTTTCTGCAAGTAAAGTAAAATATTTAATCATATCAACGTGCCATTTAGTAATTAAACGACTCGCTAACGCGTAAATCTTTATATCTTTACCTCACAGGAGAATTTCTCTAGTCTTGATTTCTACCTTTTTGAACTAGTGAATTTATAGTGTGGAATTTTATAACAAGTGTAATTTTCTATCCAATCATCTTCTACTATTCAACTGCGTCCTATCTGTTGTCAAGCTTTCATTACACCTTTTACTGATGTCATTATTACTAAATTTATCATAATTTATGTTCTTGATATATAATATTATTAGTATAATATTTTATTAAAAACTGGATCATTAGCTAATACAATTCAAGACCTTTTATTGGCTTAACCATTATGGTATATGAGCCAATATACCATAATCTAATATTAAATATTTCCGTCGCTAGATTTGTAATCCTTTATTCAGGTGAATTTCGTGGAAAGTATTTTGTGAAAAATTAATGAGAGAGATGAGAGCAGTTTTCTGTTGAATTTGGTAAAAACTAAAACTAACTCAATCTCAACAGTCGATCAAAGCGACTTCGTACTACGAAAACGAAGACCCTAGGTCTTCGTTTTCGTACAATTTATTGACAGAACCCAAGAGTCATTTTTCCCGTACAGAACGCGTTCTCTGCTATTCTGTCACCCAATGCTAACTATAAATCAAAGGCGGCTGGCGTTGGAATTCTACCTGCTGTTCTAGAATAATAATATGTGTGGTAAGTTTACCCGAGGAAACCCTCAAGAATATCAACACCAAATTGGCTCGCATAGCGAAACAGAACACTGACAAGACGGGCCGTATAATAATATGGGCAGTACAATAATACGGGCAGTATAATAATGGGAAGAAGGCTGATAGTTTCGAAAGAAACTGTTTGGGGCTGCGTCGGTGGGAGTAACGAAATAATTTGGATCTATCAACAAAGTTGAAATGGTAAATTGGCCACCGTAACGATTACAAAAGCTGACGTTTCGAGCATTAGCCTTTCGTCGGAGCGAATAGAGGAATTGTGGGCTGTGTGTGCTTTTAAAGGCAGAAAATGGAGCTACGTTATCGGTGGGAACATGGCTAACCCCTCCTTCCGGTTAGCTCAATGGATAGAGCGCTGGACTGATGTGCGGGAGGTCGAGGGTTCGAGCCCCGGCCGGACCAACACTCAAGGTCTTAAAATAATTGAGAAGAATATGCTGCCTTTCTATAACATCAAGAAATGGTTTAGATATTCTAGTTTACTCGGATAAGGACGAATAAATGGAGGTCAAGTCTCTTGCAGGATTAGGGTTAGGGGTAGGAGACGTTAAGTTCCCACGCACGAGATTACTGTGTGATGGATGTCCTCCCCTGGGGTGGGTTGTTATCTTGCGTTTCATACATGAGCCTCTGGCTCGGGCAGTATGGGTAACCATGCCCCACGTAAAGACATTAAACTTTGATTACTATTAACGAGAAAAACAAGAATAAATTAGTGGAATGAAAAGCGTTCGTTGATCCCTGTGGGATTTCGACTGCCGGTTTGAAAGATGAGCTTTTGTTCAAGATTTTGACGGCTTTCCGTGCTACCTAAGTGTAAGGAAAGACCGCAGATTGCCATATGTTGCTTAGAATGATTATGTAAATTAAAATGTCTAGCGACTGGTTTCGTTGTGTCCTTGTCATTCCTCTCCACGTCGCGAAGGTGTTCTCGGAATCGGTCACCTAGTCTTGTGCCTGTTTCGCCGATGTATATCTTTTTGCAATAAGTGCAAGTTATGCAATAGATGACATTGGTGGAGGTGCACGTGAAGTGATCAGTGATCTTAATGGATCGTTTAGGTCCCGATATTTTATCAGTGTTGTGAATAAAAAGACACGTTTTGCATCGTGCACGAGCGTATTTAAAAGTGCCTGGTTAGTCATTAGTATGAAAAGAACTTCTGACCAAAAAATTGCCTATGTTTTTGTCGCGTTTGAATGAAATAAAAATGGGAAGAAACGCGTGAAGTGTAATGTATTATATTACTAAGCGTTGTTACTGTTTAATGTGCTTTTAACTTGTAATTTCTACGGTTTTCTATTTAAAGGGTCTTCGTTTTCGTAGTACGAAAACGAAGACCGGGTTTTAGGTCTTAGGTCTTCGTTTACGAAGGTCTTCGTTTTCGTAACACCCGTTTTGATCGACTGATTCGTCACACTTTTGTCCTATGCATGGCGCTACTTTGTCCAAATTATACATCATCACATTCATTTGACCTTCTCTTTGCCGATGATGTTGCCCTCGTTGCTCACAGCGCTGAAAAACTCCAACTCCTCCTCAATCAGTTTTCTGACGCATGTGAGGCCTTCAGACTTACAATCAGCCTAAAGAAGGCGAAAGTCATGTGCCAGGACAATGCAGCCACACCTGCCTTAACGATCAAAGATTACACCTTGGAAGCCGTCACACAGTTTACCTATCTCGGCTCCACCACCTCAAACAACAACTGCCTTGAAATGGAGATTGGAAAGAGTATTGGCAAGGCTGCAACCAACATGCCTAAGCTGTCTGCCCGTGTCTGGGAGAACAAGACGCTAACTACCCAAACTAAAGTTGCTGTGTATCGTGCCTGCATCGTGAGCACCTTATTGTTTGGTAGCGGGTCTTAGACTACCTACGCTAGTCAGGAGAAGCGCTTGAACATCTTCCATATGAGATGTCTTCGTCGCATCCTCTCCATCTCATGAACAGATAAGGTCTCTAACAATGAGGTACTTGCAAGAGCCAATATCCCCTCGATGTTCACCCTGACAAGACAGCACAGATTGAGGTGGCTCGGTCATGTGTACCGGATGGAGGATGGGTGAATTCCTAAGGATCTGCTGTATGGCGAGTTGGAATCCCGTTCGAGGCCTATTGGCAGACCTAAGCTGCGTTTCAAGGACGTATGCAAGAGAGATATGCTCGCCACTGGCCTGCCAACAGATAACTGGGAGCTACATGCTGCAGATCGGAGTTATTGGAGGTCTGTTTGCAGTCTGGCACTCCAGGCGGGAGAGGAAAGGCTGAAAGCTGAAGCCGATGATAGAAGAGCTAAGAGAAGAGCAGCAATGAACAAAGCAACGTGTGTTCCAGTGGTATGTGTCTTCGTGTGTAGTGGATGCGGCCGTGTCTGCCGTTCTATAATTGGGCTTTTTAGCCACGAGAGAAAGTGTTTTGTCGCAATTTCGCTAGTCATGGACATGGTCCGACGACCGCCTACTACTACATTCATTTGACACCGCGTTATTTGGTACCAACAAACATTCCTGCAGTATTCGCACAAAAGCGACATAACTAATGGAACAAACAGAAAAATAACAGCGGATAATACACTCTGTTTGAGCAAAAGCATAACAAATGTAAGCTTAATAATCACGATAAAGGTCACCTAAATATAAAAATTACGTTTATCCTCACTCTGATGAAAGTCCGACACTGCATCTTTGTTGTCGTTTCCCAGAGTTTGATCCCGAGGCACCTTGTATTTATCAACAAATGGTCACAAATGTTCTCCTGTCACTCTGTCCACATTTTCTGTTCACTGATAACTCATTTGATTTCTGGTTTGATTCTAAAGAGAGCTTCGCTAAATCGTTTGATTCTTTCGCTATTTTTCATGACGAGCTTTGCCCACCAAAAAAATTTATGCAAATTAGGCTAAGCCGGATCTGAGTTCCGCCTGGCAATTATTAACTGTAAGAGAAGATCTCAGTTCGCGCCCACAGCACGTTCAAGGTGTTGCGGATGAAGTTTCTGTAATTACTTTTTGGCACTTTTCGGCGTCAAAATTGCATAGTTTGGGTAACCCAAAACCCTTAAGCTGACCTTTCTTGTCATAACACGAATGTTTTCCAGAAAGGGACACGCGGTAATGTCGGTGTCTCTCGTGTGCAGGCATTTTTCCAGGTAAAATCCTCGCGTGGAATCAACTCATGTTTAATTTAACGCTCCTTTTATGCGCACAATGTAAGCCAAAGCAATTTTATAGTTAAACGTAAAGATCAGAATATTTTCTTCTAAGGATGATAAATGATCGACGCTGAACTAAATTATACGTTGAAGAAAATGCAAAACGGCATAACATGTAAAAGAGGAAATTTGGAAAAATACGAAGTTACGGAAACCATGAAAATCTTCGATTTTTAAGAAAGGAAATTTTTATAATTCCAAGCTAAGTAAGCTTTTCTAGTGTTTCATTCTTTAAGGCTTTGTGTAGAGCGGGGCCTTTGTTTTATAAACCGTAAAACTTAGTGACAAGTCGAAAGGGCTCGCTCTTGGTTATGATACCAAAGAGTAGAGGGACACCACGGTGATCTTCCAGGTGTTTGATCATCGTCGCCGCTCGTGGTGTACTTCGCTACTTAGGTGAGCGAGATCGACGTTCTTCCTCTCTTTAATTCTGACAGCTGTGTGAAAGACCTGATCCTTACAATGAAAAACGGTCGATTGTGCTTTTTCAGTGGCGGCTTTAACGCTCGTCCATATTCAGCGCTTATCCTAAACATGCATGGCATCTCTAGCTATCTACAAGACACGCTGCGATGTATTATTCGTCCATGTTCAACACAACAACTGCGCTAGTGAGATAGAGAATCGAAAGATCACATTGTTGCGCTCGAAGAAGTGCGCTAAGTTTGCCAAGTTCTACAATGGACAACAGATCGTACGACCTCCCGCAAGAATAAGGACAAGGTCTATCAGTTACAAGCAATGGATAAGTGGAATTGTAAAAAGTTTTAATTCGTCCGTACATCGAAAGGCCGATGATATGTAATTTTGCTCTTTTCCGTTCTTCACACACTCGAATAGCTGTTAAAATTAAATTTAATTGCGGGTTGTGCAGTCAAAATATAACGTCGCCCAACATGGTTTTAGTTAAACCAGTGTCTTCTGAGGCGCTTCCACAAAAATAATTTAGAAGGGAACAACAGCGCTAACCGATTTAATATCTTCTCAAGAACATGTCAAAGTCTATTAAAACGCAGAAATTAAAAATAGTAAGAATTGGTGGTTCATGTTAAAAATCATTAAAGAACAGTTCTCAGTTTGGCTCGATAGTGCTGTCACTTTGCACTAGTTGTTCATAGTGACTTACTCATTACTTTCAGTATTCGATCGAGCTTTTCTTCGACGAAATAGGGGACATACAAGAAATCGCAATTCACCTCTAAAACAAAAATAATAAGCTCTCCCAATTGGACACCAGATATGACTGCGTAGTAATAATTGTGTAGTACGCGAAGTTGCAGTGTGAGAAAAATGAATGAGGAAAATAATTCTAAGTGCTGTACAGCGCGGTTTTTAACGTAGATTACCTGGCTAAATGACCTGCTTGTCTTAGATATTTATGATAATATAGGAAGGTCCCCAAGGAATACTAATAACCCGGCGTGTAATTTTGTGATTGACAAAACCTGATAACTCAGGTTTATGTTTGAAAGGGCAAATCATTTAGTACATTTCACTCCAGAAGTAAATAATCTCTTAACTTTCGTAATTATTATTTTGGTTTCAGGCAAATGGTGTCGAGTTGAAAGATACTAAGTTCCTGAAACATACATCCAAGCTTTGTTAGCAGGCATGCCGAATGCTTTTATAAACGTGCGAGGGTAAAAATACATTTGCGGCCCCCTGTATGGAGAAAAAAATCCAAAGTTTTTTATTACAGGGATGGTAGAGTGAATGATGTTATTTCTGGTCTAGTCATCAAAGTTCTGTACCATTAGAGTTAAGAAAGGCTATCGGGGGAATATGGAGGTTGCTGCAAGTAGTAGCTGTTAAACTCTCAACAAGCTTTACAGGCGGCCAATTAAAGAGCATGGGGCAAGAAATCAAGCACGATTCTCACCCAGTAAACTAAAATGGTTGTTGGAAATTGAGATGGACGAGCAACCAGAGAATTTGAAGTAATCTGGTGGCCTGATCTTTTCTCAGGCACTAAAAATGGGAAACTGACCTTGCGATTTTATGTTCCTAAAGTGATACTTTGATTTCAATGATGTGTAGTACACAGTCTAGTTGACTTGTTCGTCATGTTTCCATAAATTTAGTAGCTGTTTCTTGGCAGTTTTTGTAAGTTTGTTTTAAAAAACGATAAAATGTGTTTTGCATTTAGAGGAACAAACTTGTCTGTAGAAGGCTAAGATTAAACCCTGAATACAGCAAAATGACCCTGTAATATTAATGCAATTCATGTTTAGCTGGGCGCACTATACTCTGATGCCCTTCATTCTGTTGTAACCAAATTCAGAGGAAAAAAAAACACCTGGAGAAACTCTTAGAGGGATAATATCTGTGGACTTTCACCATTTCTATGGTCATCAGGAATGACAGAATAAAGCAGTAACTGTTCACAAAGTCTTAATTCACTTAACTGAAAGAATAATGAGTTGGAGGGAACTATAGATCATTTTTTTCCAAGCATCTCTAATAATTCATGATGGAAATAGTAATAACATTGATAACAATAATAATGATAATAATGATAATAATAATAATAACAATGATAACAATAATAATGATAATAATAATAATACTAATGATAAAAATATTTACAATAGTTAGAGAAATAATGTTCATTATCCTGATGGTTATAATTCCTATGATTATTTCCATTAATCTAATCATTATTATTATCATTCATATTACTATTATGATTATTTCAATGTTTATCTATGAACAAAATAGTGTTATTGTTAGTCTAGCTGAATGAGTATCCAAGTGATTGAAACTGGGGCAAAAACAAATTAAGAAAAGACAGAAAAACCCCAAAAACTGTTCAGGACTGCAATTCTTGAGTTGGCTCATTGTGAAAGGTTTTGGGACTTCATTAAGCTAGTGCTGTCTGTAGTGGGCCCTGTGTCAAAGAGAGAAGAGTAGCAGCTGAATTAATAATAATAATACTAAGGACAATGATAGCATTGATTGACCAAAGTCACCCCATGACTAATAACAGATGATACATGACAAACAGCATAAGCAACACACTTTTCAAAACAAAAAGAGCAAGCTAAAATTGCCATCAGATAAAAATAACTGTCCATAAAAGACTGACAGCATATAGCTGAAAAAAAAAAATAGGGACTGGTTCTGCCATCAGATAACAACAGTCCATAGACTGACCACCCAAGAGAAACAGAACAGATCGGTGGTTCTGCCATCAGATAACAACAGCCCATAATGGACTGACTACCCAAGAGAAACAGATCCACCTGTTAGTTCTGCCATCATATAACAACAGTCCATGGACTAACTACCCAATAGAAACAGAACTAGGCAGGTGGTTTTGAATCAGAAAACAACTATTTAAGACCTCTGTACAATGTGTCTTAGAAAATCTTCTGCATTCTAACAATCTATTGAAGAGACAAACTATCAGAAACACTTGAATTTCTATTTGGGGGGAGGGGGGAGGAATTAAATGAAAATCTACTTGCCTCAGCATGCCATCCTCACTGAGCAGCCTATTTCAATTTGAAAATGATGATCACAATCATAAAGATAATGATAATGATAACAATAACAAATCATTATTATCATCATTTATATTACTATTATGATTATTTCAATGTTATCTATGAACAAAATGGTGTTATTGTTGGTCTAGCTGAATGAGTATCCAAGTAATTGAAACTGAGACAAAATAATCTCAAGAAAAGCCAGGAAAACCCCAAAAACTGTTCAGGACTGCAATTCTTGAGTTGGCTCATTGTGAAAGGTTTTGGGACTTCATTAAGCTAGTGCTGTCTGTAGTGGGCCCTGTGGCAAAGAGAGAAGAGTAGCAGCTGAATTAACAATTGTAATAATAATGAAGACAATGATAGCATTGATTGACCAAAGTGCCTCCGACTAATAACAGATGATACGTGACAAACAGCATAAGCAACACATTTTTCAAAACAAAAAGAGCAAGCTAAAACTGCCATCAGATAAAAATAACTGTCCATAAAAGACTGACTGTATAGAGCTGAAAAAAATAGGGACTGGTTCTGCCATCAGATAACAACAGTCCATAGACTGACCACCCAAGAGAAACAGAACAGATTGGTGGTTCTGCCATCAGATAACAACAGCCCATAATGGACTGACCACCCAAGAGAAACAGATCCACCTGTTAGTTCTGCCATCAGATAACAACAGTCCATGGACTAACTACCCAAGAGAAACAGAACTAGGCAGGTGGTTTTGAATCAGAAAACAACTACTTAAGACAAGCCCTCTGTACAATGTGTCTTAGAAAATCTTCTGCATTCTAACAATCTATTGAAGAGAAAAACTATCAGAAACACTTGAATTTCTACTTGGGGGGAGGGGGGGGGGGTAAATAAATGAAAATCTACTTGCCTCAGCATGCCATCCTCATTGAGCAGCCTATTTCATTTTGAAAATGATTCAATCACAATCATGAAGATAATGATAACAATAACAAAATCAGTAATAATAATGATAATTATAATAATCATAACAATAACTACAACGACAAAGTCCGTGTTAGTCTGGCCTCTACCTTGCAGAAAATACAGCCCACTAACTGAAGCTGAATTCTTTAAAGGCATTGTATTGCAATTGGTCATTGAGGCACTCAAGACACCTCACCACGACAACGTACGAACATTGAGGTGGAAAAAAGGGTCTGTAAAATTGACTCCATGCTGATTCGAGATGAGAAATCTGTGTTCGAAGCTTCTTCAGTTCCACTCCAAGGGAATTTACTCTAGCTGATCTTTCGGTAAGTTAGGAAGCGAGCTCTTCGGAGTCGTGACTGAGTTTGGCGCCAAAAGATAAATTTTTCGCGCCTTCGGGCTCAAAGTCTAGCGTGGCGGAGTTCACCAGATTTACGATAGTCATAAATCTCGCAGATTTAATAAGTTCGTCGGGGATTGTTTATTACGAAGAAGATAGACCAGCTATTAGACAGAACGTGAACACAACGTGAACGAGGTCGGGAATCCTGGCTAACCCCACTACTCCGAACGATGAGTTGGCCGGCTGAAGTTCCCGTGTCGCCACACTTTGGATTTCGTCGGGAAATATCTTAAATACATCGCATATGAAATATTTACGCAAGGGAACGTCACATACCTCTTTCAAAAGTAGATACCAATGCTTGCAAGGGTCAAGTGTGGCACTTGTAATCCTGCAAAGACTCTGCGTGGTTAAGTTAGCCGGTGGAAAGCCGCACGTCGAAAATCCGACTGCCTCTATGACTTCATTTCGAATGGTTTCGAAATCGAAAACATGATGCTTTTCGACATTTCGACATGAAAAATCTCGTCGAGGTTTAATATTACAATATTGGTAAGAATTTAACCAGGATACGAGGCCAAGTCGTGCGACCGCCACAGGTTTTGTTCCAAAACAATAACATCGTGTACTACGATCGCAAAGCGTGAACACTGATCGATCCACCAAGTAACGCAATACTGGAAATTCGATACGGTTGTTATTCAGGTCGTACGGCACATGAAAATTGCGATATCTTTTGTTACTGTTTTATGGCAAACCAAGCGAAAGAATCATACCTAAATAATCGAAAGAGAGGCTTTTCGAATACGGCGCCTCGCCGGTATTGCCTCTTCTGTGAAAAGGAAGGATCTTTGAAAGACTACGTGATTAAAAATGTCGTTATAAGGAAACAGGCAGAAACAGAGAAAACGCAGTATTTTATGACCATTACACGCACAACAAACTTCATTTCATTTCATGATTTTGATTTTCATCGCCAACAGATGACCCCGCGTTAACTCGCACGCAATCGCGTATCTCTCGTGGATTCGTGGACGCTAATCTGTATAATTACATTGTGATGTAATTAATGTGATGACAGCCACCCAACGCCTTCTTCCCCAAACCTCGGCATCAGTTTACGATGCCTGCTGAGAATTTTTTTCTTGAGCAAAGCTCGTCATGAAAGTTCCCGAAACGACCGATCTAAATATACGCTCATTACACACGCCATCCTTTAGAGTGGGTCTACCGCGAACGGTATGTGGGTCTGTATGTTTGAGCGTAGAAAAGATGACACAAACTGTTAACACATTCAACATATCCGCCATCTTTGAAATCGTGGAAAAAAGGTTGCGCCTTTATCATTACGTGTCTGCGGTATTCCTCATTGCACGTGACGGAGTTTTGTGGAGAAACCCGATGGTCGGTTGCCCGACTAATTAAGATAACTTTAAAAATTCAACTAGGGATATGATGTAACCGATGGGAAACGTCAGGTCAAAGAAAACAATAGCAACACTTCTTTTGTATCAAAATAGGCAATTAGTCGAGTTAAAATACTTTCAGGTGTTATCGCACAAACCATCTCGCACATTTACCTTAGTGTCTTCACTTTTGTTTTTCTGAAAACACTGCAGCAATCTTGATTTGTTATCACAACTGAAACGAGTCGTGAATGGAAACAAATCCATAATATATCTCATTGTCTAAGTAAACTTTCCTCGTATTTATCTTATGCTAAGTGCACAGTCGAATAAACAATTGAGTATTGTCATAGCTGAGTTCTTATTTGCCAAGCAATTGCTTCCCAAACCATTCAATGTTTTGTGATCTACCTGCATCCTGGAGCTTCACTGGGTTTTCGTGCAAGAGGAAATTCTAGATTTAACTTCTGTTACTTATTACATCAACTTTAACAGTTTGTGGCCAGCTAGAACTCAAGATCGTCATGATTCGACGACAGCGGTATCAAGTTACCGAACGGTAAGTGTAATTGACAACTCGTTCAGCCTTACTGTAAGGGTAGAGCTTTTACGAGAACGGTCTAAATCAGCCTAGAACGTTTGTATTTTAAATCGTGTTGTTTGCTTTTCATCTGGGAGGTATCTTTTGATATTTTTCCAGTATTTTACGCTTTACCATACCTTCTTCATTTTGAAGGTTACAACTGGTATATGACAAATAATAAGGACGCCCCGATTTCATAAATTAAACTATCATGCACGATTCACACTAGAATGGAGCTGAGATTAAGCGTTAGTCAAATCTTGAACCTAAAGTAATTCAGAAATATTGAGGAAAATTTGCAACACTTGTGTTGAAGGTACGGTTACATCATCGTTCCCCTCTATTAACCATGGTTTAACTTTCTTTGCCACCATACAACGAAAATGATCTTCTCTGAAAACGTCTCTTACATTTTTGGAGCTTCATCTGGTGATAAAAAGAATTTATGCGTAGGTATCTGCTCTTTTCTCGAGACCTTGGTACAGATTTTTAGTTTAATTTGTTTGTTTAGTTAAGAGGACGAAAGAACAACTTAATTTCTAGCTCGGAAGTAAGTATGAAAGTCGCAGATTAGTTGAAGAAGAGAAGAGAGATTCTCCCAATTGTTGACATTCATCGCTTCAAATTCCTTTGCGCTAAATTCTTCACTGCCTTTGTATATATGTATACAAACGATGTATCATGCTATCGACCTATCTGTTTCGATGCTCAGCACGAATCACCTGATTATTCGGCAGCAAATGTGACCAGGGGCGATAGATTCTCCTGGAGATTTTAGCGGTTAAAGATGTGGTCCAATGAGTGGGGAAATACAGAAGTAACGACTTAAGGGTGAATACGTCATTTTAGAAAATATTATTCTTGGAGATCAACAATATGAATACGGTATACCATAATAAGTTGTTTGGTTTGCCCCCTTTCTGGCTCAAAAGCTCAACTCGTCTGACCAGTCTGACCAGTCTGACCAGTCGGTCTCTCTTGCAAGTCAATTGAAACTAAATCCCTCAAGAAATAAACTATAAAGCCGCAGAACAGCAATACTGGTGTTCATCCCTGTTTCAATTTCTGTTACTCTCTCAATTTAATTTCAACACTAGTCGAAATAGGATGAGCTAACACAGGAAGTAAAAGCCAGCTATTGATAGATTTAACAAGACCTATCAAATAGTACTTGGATGTTTAGAAAATAAAACAAATACTTGACGTAGAATCAGTCACTTTATATGACAATTTGGTAAAAAAGTTGTCATTTTCCGTCCGACTTCCATATATCAACTAGTGTTATGAGGTCAAAGTACTATTTATATCAGCGAGGCTAACTGTAAGTAAATTACAGTGTACCCGATCCTCGTTCTTCAAGGGCTGCCGACATCTGAGTGGGCTGGGTACAGTGTAATTTGGTTGTATCAAGTAAGGTGAAATTGTAAATTAGCCACCGTAAAGAGTTAAAAAGCTGACGTTTCGAGCGTTATCGCTTCTTCAGAGCGATTCCGACGCAGCACTACAGTTTCTTTAGAAACTTACCTATTTGGGTATACTGTAATTGCAGTTGATTGTAAATGTATTTATCATGGGCTACGTAACCCTTTCTTTGGGGTGTTGCATGGTATGTTGTTACAATTGCTTCATTGGCCATGGGCTATATATTCGAGCTGTTGTCATTTATATTCATTCGCGTCTTACGACCGTTCCCACGCCATCAAAATTAAAAACCCAGTGACTAGGAATTGCCAGTTTCTCTTAGAAGTGGTTTTTTGCATACACTAACATAGTTTAGATTGTTTTGTAGGGTGGTTTTTCTTGCTTTATTTTTTACATTTCCGAATTTTCATTCCTTTGATGTATCATTCCTATCAATTTTGTTGATGAAGGCATAATAAAGAGGGTCGCATACGGCTCGTGTTGACACACCCTAATTATGGTTACTTAATGAATGATGAATGTTATATATTCGTTGGAGCTGGGTAGCGAAGTAGAATATAATTACTAAGAATCTCTCGATTGCAATGAACAGAATTCCATTTAACAATATTACTATTTTCAATTTCTATCCTTACTTATTTTTGAAGATTTTAGAGGCTTGTAATCCTCTTGGGTTTTTCAGTATGAAAGGGAAAGAGACTCCCCTCGGGAATTATAGAATAAAGCCGGAGTAAAATTAATCAACGGGTGTTGTTGTAGCTTTAATTTATTCCAAAAAGAACCACTTTGTATTTTCGATACAGAGAGGGTGGACAGTTGAGAGGCCAGGGAGTTAGTCTTTTTTGTGTGGAGACATAACAATAACTTCGCTTGAAAAACTAATTTACATCAGCAAAACATAATTTTCCGACGTAGTCTTTCACAGAATACTCATACTCTCTAAATAACTTTACTCAAACTCAAGATAATAAGCACTGTTTTGCCCTTAAAATACCTTAACGGAGTCACAAATACCTACCATGGGTGTAAATTGTTACGAAAGCGACCAGCACCCATCCCCGTAGTTGACGATGTTTGCATTTTACGTCCCCTGTAAATACTAATTACTCTGGATAACTAATTTGTGCAAAACGCGGATCACGAATGCCATTTTGTAAACAGTCTTTGTTGTGACTACATCTCTTCATTAATACGTCACACTCTGTAATCATGCAAATTTCTGCAGTCAGCCACTCAGCGCGTCACTGACGTTCTCACTGATAAACACAGTGCGCCATCCGCTGAGGTAACCCTCAGGGTACACAGTTCTAATCGAAACGCGGACAATCTGCAATCAACAACAAATTAAACCGGTTTAACTTAAGTCACAGGTACGTGCTTCATTCTTATGCAAAACAACAAAACGGAATTTGTTGTCCCTAGCGTGAAGTATCTTTATTATGTGCGGTGGATTGTGCATAATTACAAGCTAATGACCATCACAGAAAGATTTGTTTAAGAAGTCATTTAACGAGCGTATGTGTGTGTTCTGATTTCGCTCTATAGCCTCGAAGGGTCAGGGTCGACGACAAAAGCGATGCAGGTGTCGCCTGAAACCCAAGAAAAGGAAGTTCCCGGAAAGTATGGGTTGAAGTTCTTCCACGTTCTCGAGTTGGTCATGGTGAGTTTAATCATAAGTACCCGTGGAAACTACGAGAGAAAGTAAATTGATTTTCACCCTCGTCTAGAATAAAGCAAAGGAAGTTGTATCTTGAAGCATTCTTCGACAAAACCTAGAATGGAGTGCCAATGAGACACGTTTTCTTTACAAATTACCCATTGCTGTTTACAAGGCATAAGCTTCGTCATTTGACCTTTACAAAAAGATGTGAAATGAGCATTTAACTTGTTTTAATCTTCAAACATTCGATTAATATTCTCGAGAGGGTTTAGTTAAAGCAGAAAACTTTTAGTTTATTGACGAAGTTCCACTTGTGAACGTTCTCGCGAATTAACCAGTAACGTCAGTTTTACAAACAGATTTCGAAATCTTCCAATTGTTGTCTAGAAACTGAGTGATTACAGCCATAAAATTATTAAGAAGTGACACTGTTACGAAGCCTGCTACGCGCTCTATTTGCAACGTTTAGCTCTCAAAAACTTTCTGAAGAAGTTTTCAAATTTTGGTCGAAAGTTCTAGAGTTCTAGAGTTAATAAATGAAGCTCGACTGAAAGCAAGGCATCGAACTCTTCAAAGTAATTGTTAAAAAGTAAACTAAAGAATTCCATTGACGGTAACTTATCATAGTCTTACAAACTTTTGTCTTGCAACTTTTAATTTGCTGCTCAATCGCGTTACACATCGTAAACTCGATGTAAGGCAACGGACTCAGTTCAGACGCTTTCTACGCTTTCCCAAGCAAGTCTCTTTAGCCTTTTATTGGAATACCTGCACCAGGAAACAAACGTTGTATTACGCAATGACTGTCTGCGAGGCAGTATCATATCGATGGAGTACGTAAATGGTGCAAATAGATCAATGATCTGACCATAATCTGAGGTTTGTACATAGTAACATCGCATATTGTGATTGACATTGTCAGTCGATTTACGTTCGGATGGCAGCAATTTGTTTAAAGATAAAAATCTCGATCACCTGAGTCCATAATTGTTTACTCTATCTTTTTCTCACGAAGCTCATAATGGTGCAACTTGAAAGCAGTGACACCAAACAAATGTCTGTGTTGCTAAGTTTCAATTTATTCCGCTCTGATTCACCGTTGATGTTAACTGGCACTTGAAGTATAAAGTAATTTGCGTCACTCTCTTTCCGGCTAGATCAAGCAATATAGGCCACAAGTACTTAGACCTTCGGCTATAACGCGCAAAAGAAAACAATGTTAGGAACATTAACACGACCAAAATGCTCCTAAAACTGAAGTAAAATTTACTCAAGAAGCAGTGAAGCATATTTAATCAAAGAGATTTTGGATTCATAATGATCTATCTATATCAAACTAAACCTTTTTTAGGAGGAAACATAGATATTTTTAATCCAACCGATATTTCACACGTCCAAAACTATGAGAAAAAATAAAACAGAAAAGTTTGAGTATGAGGTCTTTTGACTGTGACGAAATGTTACGTCCGACCAGCCACAAACTATTTTCTTTTCAGAATTAGTAATTAAGTCGTGTCACGAAAACAACTGAACTGCAAAACACAACACACGCAAGGCTTCGAGAAACAGTTCGCATAGCAACTGCTACACAAGATCAACACAGCTCAGAGAACAATGGTTTCTATTATTTTGGCTTTTTAAAAATGGAACAAAAACAATGGAACAAAAACAAGACAAAAAAACAAATCATGAAGGAATTTATTTTAGGTGACGTGAGTTAAAGTGGCTTGAATCTTGCAAAAATGGGGGCTGAAATCTAAAGAGTATTGCACAGAAATATTCCGCTCTGAGATCCAAATTAGTAACGTTTTAAAGAACCGTACGTCTTAATCGATAAAGTACAGCGGGTCTTTGACAATAACAAAGGAAAAAATTGCAAGGGCAAAAGAATCGTTACTCTTAAAAAAGTGATAGGGGTTTGCTCTCTTTTCATTTTTGGAAGCGTTGATCAGCGTTTATTCTGTTTTGTTGCTTTTTAATAGAATAGATAGAACATGGAATAGACTGTCTTTAAAAAGTTCTCGAGGTATATACGATCTCCGTATTTTTATTCTTATCGAGTAGAATGGCCACGGATACTTTTACAAGAGAAGAGACAAGTATAAGTGCTCCGTGTTTAAGGTCAACATGGGAGTCAGAGGTATCCACATATGCGATAGGAAGGGAATCAACATCCTTTTTAACATGGAAAAGGTCAGTGTTCTCTGCTATCATCAGCACCTTATACTCAATATGATTGCGGTAATATGACAGGTTTTGAGGTCAGGAAGAGTGTCTAGGAGAGTGAATGGGTGACAGATAATGTAATAAGAGAAATCTGAAAAATGAATGCATCTTTTGAGAACGTTCTGATGCATGTTTTGCCAGTTGCTTTTAAAGTATAAAAATCATGAAACAGTCGTCTGCCAATCGTGCACATAATCCAAAGAGGTAAGATTAAATCTAAAAGAAGCGAGTATGTTTAGGGCAGTCGCGGATTGAAATAGTCTGGAGATGACGAGATGGAAAAATTGAGACTGCATTTGGTTGACTTGAACAAACCCGTGACATTTTAGTGGTAAAGCGATCCTTGGTTCCTCCATCTCTCTTCTCTCCAAAACTGGAATGAGCTCTCAACCAATAGTGTGCAACTTTATCGGGCAGAAGACAAGGGAGGGAGGGTAGAGGAATCGAATAACAGCTGACATCCACAGAGAGTTTTAATGTAAGCTTTCTCATATATGGCTGCAGTGTGTAGGCTATTAGGGGAATAGATCGTTAAGTTATAGGCAGTAGAAAGCTGGTAGACTACCTATACATATAGCTATATATATAATTTATTTCATTGGAATGATTCTATATCATGATCACCGTTGTACTCGCTAAGCCATGAGGAAAATTTTTCGCTGGGTCATGAATCAATTAAAGACGTGAAATCTCTTTTTTTATTGTTCGTTACATGCAAGGATCTACATTTTTTCTCGCTTTTTTATCAACAGATCTACAAAGAGCCAGCGTTCGGGAGACTGACCTATAATATCTGTTTGCTGGACGGATACACACCCTCCATGTTCGCAAATGGAATTTCTCACGAAAAACAAAAAGCATTTCTCATACAACTGTGCAAAGTAGCTCAGCAGGGTAAAATTTTTGAAACAAGTGTCAAACTAGTTCGAGAATATTCCACGATATGGCAAAACGCAGGTGAGACGTTTTCCATTTTTTTTCAACTCATCAAAGATGTAGCCTGATTTGTTTTCGCCCCTTCATCAGGGACTACCCTCAAAGCAATGCTTCTTTCGATCATCCTAGAAATGTCGGGAAGAGGAAGAGAAAGTCGAGCCGGCTACCAGAGGTTTCTTCCTCTTCTCGAAATTTCTAGGAATATCGAAGGATCTCTGCTCGCAAGGTAATCAGGGACCAGTCATTGCTTATCTCCTAGGGAGAAGGGGGCCTGGGCGATCACATAGTTCTCAGATTAAACAGAAGGGGGCTCACTCGCCGCCAACAGAGCAAAAAAGCTAGGGAGACTATAGAAAAATTGACTCCCAATGATCCAATGATGGGGGGGGAAGGGGGGGGAGGGAAGGTCATAAGGATATTGCAGAGCCTTCAGGGGAGATAAGATATATTTTATCGTGATACAGCCAAGATCACTTGGTCCTTTTAGAAAGACTCTTTGGCTAATTATTTTTTAAGACTACACGCGGCAATCGATTCACTCTTCTACGCCTGTTACCTCAAATCATGATTGTTATTAACCCAAAGAAATCAAGGGATCAAAGGAGACACTTGCCTCATTGGTTTTGTGTTAAAAGGTGCATGGAAATCATGAACTACTTGGGTGAAAAAAGCACAGCAAATATTATCGAGTCATATTTTGTGAAAAACTTCCTTCATCTGGAAGGAGATAAGAGAAGATTGGTGCGGAGTAAGAAAATACAAATGGATGTAAAGAAAAGATCAACGGCTTCAATTCCATGTCTTCATTTCTCCAGACCCTCGGTTGAAATCCACGTGGGAGCAAAGCATTATGGACCTCACATGCGACATCTTCACCGAAGCTTTCTTCGGAATCCGAGTCGACCATCAAGCCATGTTTAAATGCGTGAAAGGAAGCTGGGGGAAACGAGGGTGTGTAATCAGCCAAGTGAATTAGATTGTATCTTATTCCACTGGTCAATTATTTGGTATATTGATGAGGTCGTCACTCAAAAGAAAAAGAGATCCCACCAGAAACTCCTTCACAATAGCCAAGGGTTGAAGATAATGTAAACATCAACAGTTATCTTAATCATTGAAACGGTGTGTTGATATGAAGCCTAGCATAAAACAAAAAATCAATAGTGTAATACGGAAGTAAACCAGTCAAAGGTACAGCCTTGCTCCTCGTTGATTTCCTTTTCTAAAGAGTATTTACCTGGTCAATCATTTACTCGTAGTTTCTTTTTTCATACATCGGTTATTCAAAATTTCTTCATTCCTCATCAAAGCCTTGTCTCAACTTTCTTAGGACACTGAGAAAAGGATTAGATGGTGCAAGATGCTTGAAGCAGGCCTTCCGACAGAGTCCAGCTCTTGCAGGTATTTTTCAAACAGCCGTCGAGGCAGGTGTGACAGAGGAACAAGCCTTGATGGACGTTTTATTTATGCTCAAGTAAGTCTCTCTGTTAACCTGTTTTCTTTTATGGGTCTAATAAACTCCTTTGAAGTAATCAATTCAGCCTTACGTGACCTCTGTGTCATTTATTTCTCTGATCTTCATTTCCCCTTTTTTAATCAATAATTATGCACATTTATATAGATCAAGAAAAATGGAGACCCTCGTTTTTATAGAATTGTACAGCGCAATTCCACGCTGACAAAAATTTTTCTTTTGATCGTAAGACCCTTAACTAGCTATGACATATTTAATTACTAGATCATTATTAATTATGATAAATGTTTAAGATAATCAATAATAACATACATCATATACTCGCGTGAGGGTAAGTCAATATGGTGTTGTTGTCGTTATTGTTGATGAGCAAGCACTCCGCTGGCAACCGTGATAAAAACTAGCCATCAAAATCGTAATTAAAAAATTGTTTGAAATCCTTGGCATCCTTAAACGTTTTCAAGACAAAAACGTCGACATTGTCTTTTCCTTTCAGTTTCAATGCGTATGGCGGTGTATCCGGTTCTTTGAGGACCGGTATGGCCCGTTTATTCATGCTTGAACAGGATTACAAACAGAAAATGAAAAATGAAATGATAACAGTATTGTCGAACCAGGAACTATCCAAGGAAGCCCTGACAGAAATGCCGCTCTTGCACAACTTCATCCTGGAGTTACTGCGCATGCACCCACCAGTACCGGTCTTCTTTGGACGGGCAAGGTCAGTATGGTGTCTTTCGTACAGAACTTGATCATTTAACTTTTATTCAGAAAAAAAAAAGTAATGAGAGAAAAAAGATACCAAGCTACAAATACTTAGAATTGGGATTGCAACCAGAGAAAAACTTTTGAGGTAAGATTCGTTAAATAAGGGATACATAGGGGGGAAGGAGAATCTAAGAGGAATCTGCCACATTGACATGTTTGGACGGAGAGTTTCAAAGAGAGGCTAAGCAGTAAATGGGATTGGAGAGAATAAAAGGTCATTTTAGCAACGAAAAGTATTTTCTTTTTAAAGCACCATCTTGAATGAAGGTACGAACCCATCAGACGCTTACGTAATATCTATAGTGATATTAACTTTTCGTTTGCACGTAATATGACTGGTTAAGTATTGCCTGTAAAATGTATTAAGAATCTTGCAACCCTTCAAGGCACCATCCAACAACCCCTTGTACCAAAGTGGAGAGTACGTCAGCCTCTTTGTCTAAGGCGTAAAAGTGATTAGACTTAGTTTTGTTTCTTACTTTCTTTTTCTTATATCCTTAACAGAGAGGATTTTATCCTTAACTCTGACAGCGGCAAATTCATCGTTAAAAAAGATGAACTTCTTGTTGGAAATGTACACATGGTGCACAGGGACGAAAGAATATTTGATCAGCCACACATATTTTCGCCGTCTCGATTTGAAAACAAGGTAAAGTTGTAATCGTACTTCCGATTCGGAGTGATAGTGAGAACCAAATTTTGTTTGGGCGGAGTCAAAAGTGGAATATGTCATGAACTATACACATATATGGGGTAAAAAAATTTCAATTCTTACGGAATACTTCAAAAGGTAGTACTAACTTAATAGCATAATTTTATTTTAAGAAAATACATTCTACTATTTGGATGAGTAGATTATTTTGTTAAAGTCAATTTCCACGTTCCTTTTTAATTGTAGGCCTTAATTGATCACATCATCTTTGGATATGGACCCTTTAATGAGGAGGCAACGCCTCAAAATCATCACTGTCCCGGACAGGTAATACTCTTTGTCCTAGCTACACCTTTTGACGAAAATGAGACTGAACCAGTCTAAATCGAGCGGAAAAGCAAAACCAAAGTAGTCATAAGGGGCCATGTTCAGAATAAAAGAAAAAATCACACGAAATCAATGAAATCTGTGCTATCTCGGGTAACCAGGTCTCTATCGCTTTCAAATTTACCTCAGACTGATTTGGAAGGAGGTTGAAGCGTCAGAACCAATCACGTAGCATCTCGACTAGATACAGAGCAGGGAAAAGTCAAAGTAATTCAATTCAGAAAAGTATTTTTTTTTCGCAATATTTTTCAAATCCTTTTGTTTTCTCTTTTTTCCCTCGCTTCCCTTGCTCTCCCCTGCGATCACGTCCTTCGTTCTCTGCTTATTCTTTTCTACTTTTCATCCCCTTCTTAGACATGTGCTTGTTTGTTGTTGTTGTTTTTTTTTCTATCTTTTTTCTTTTGTGTATAAATTTAAGGAAAGGAAGCTTTTTTTTTTACTTAATTGCAGGAGATCACTCTGACAATACTTAAGGTTGTAGTGGCACACGTTTTGCTGAACTGTGAATTTGGCTTAGTGGATCAACCCGTGTGGACCGGGAAAAAGTGAGTCATTTGCATCTATGAAAGATTTTTCCGATTGTTTCATTGACTTCTTGAATCTTCTGGCCGAATAGCATGCTACTTATCCACACCATTGCAATACATCTTCCCAAAAATTGGTGAGGTGATCAGTCACTCTTAGTCGAATGAGATCATTTTCCTTGCGTGACACCAATTTCGTTAATCTTCAATAAATAAATAAATAAACACCCTGGAATTGAAGAGTAACACTGAAGAAAGGCATCAAACTAACGTTGCTTATTCGCAGGATAAAATATTTACAAAACCTGTTTATTTTCATTATCGTGAAACAGCTTAAATGGCCAGACAATACCCAGTCTCCTTTAAAGCTGTTCTTTAAAATGTCACACAAAGCCTTACCCCCTGCCAACCCCCCCCCTCCCCATCTCCCCAAGGAGAGCCTTCCTGGTCATCCCAAAGAACGGCTGTGAAGAAGACAAAACAATGCCATCCCAACGAAGACTCGTTAAATGCTTCAGCTGCTCATTTTGCTTTTAATTTGTTTAGATTGAGAAGAGTTGGTTGTCCAGACAAGGAAATAAGGCTTTCGTATTTCAAGTACAAGCCCTCTGAGGTGAGATATCATCAGGGAGCAAAAGAGCGAAATCGAGATAAGATATCATCAGGGAGGAATAAAAATCAATAAACATAGTGCCTTGATTTAGTTGGAAATTCTATGGAGTAATTTTTTGCCATTTAGTAGATCCCCCTACTGATAGGAGATCATATGCATTTGTTTATTGACCAAGTTCGTTCGGTTAAGATGGCTGTATAATGGTCTGTTTTTGTTTTGCACTTCATAAAAATCCAAAAAGAAAAAAAAGATTATCACATATATATTCAGCCATCACAACCAGGCAAGTTTTGTCAAGAGCGTGTCTGTGTTTGCATGCCTTAAGCATGAGGAATTTATAAATGAATAAAGGCTGATAGTTTCTAAAGAAACTGTTTGGGGCTCCGTCGGTGGGGGTAACGTAATAATTTGAATATATCAAGAAAGTTGAAATGGTAAATTGGCCACCGTTACGAGACAGGTCTATCCTTTGGTCGACGTTAAAAAGCTCATACTTTTTCACCATTTTTCGATGATTAGGTCGGCGGAGATGTGACAGTCGAAGAATTGACAGAATAGAAAGACTGCTTTTACTTTGTGTCCTGATGTATGCACACTTTGTGTCCTGATGTATGCACGTCCACTGTAGACCGTCCAGGGAGGAGGACCCAGAATAGAAGAAGAATGGAACTATGCAACGTGTGCAATGGTGCCGTGGTCCTCCCGGCTATGAATCTAGTACTTGGCAATAGTCACGCTTGATCGCACAAATGAACACGTTTGCACCAAGGATATTGAATACGTTCAGTCATCTTGTAAATTATGTGACTGAGTGGTTTCAAAGTTTCCAAACAATTCAGGACGTCTCCGGTGTTGAGTCGTAATATCATTAGCTGCGAAACGCTGTGGAGAGAGGATATTAACGCAAAGTTTGCAAAGTATTCAGGCAACAACGGACAGTAGCGTTCAAGTTAAATGTCTGACTGCTAGTAGAGACAAAGACCAAAGACAATGTTCAAACAATTCAGTAGCTCAACAACGATGAAATGCATAGATCGTTAGGAAAGAACAAAAATTTACACCGATGTTAAACTACCTGCACGAAAATTATTTATTCATAGATTATTGAGAGCATCCAAGATTATAGCGGCACAGCGCCCAAATAAAAAAAACAAGAACGGTAATTAAGAAAGAAGGTCAGTTTCCGCGGTAAAAGAAGTCTTCATACGATACAAAATTTTTCTTTTCCAAATATGGTGAGCCCCGCACTACGCCGAAAAAAAAAAAATTGTTATTCCAAGGAAAACATTATCGTTTAAAAAGATGAATACTTGAGTGATTACTTGGCAACACACATGTCAATATCCTATTCCCTCATTATAACCAACATTTCACCGGGTGTCTCGGCAAATGCGAGCTCATATTGTTTTATCTGGCATTCTCATATATTTAGCCCTAATATCATTTTTCGTTTCATCTTTTCTTGATATTCTTCAAAAAAATATGAGAGTAGCACTGAGACAGGTTTATTTGCGCGGTACTTAAAAACATGATGAACTGTAGTTAGCACCATGATGAGAAACAAGTACAGCTATTTTACATTACGTATAAATACTAAAAACAAGTATAAATTGGAAAAAATTGATATAATCATTCACAGAAAAATTACTTGCTTGTAAGAATTAATTCATTAACAGACTTCATTCAAGACTAAATAAATAAACCCATATTTTTTCAATTTATCCATGAAATATTCCACCAAGCAGGAGTCTTCAATTGATTGTCGTCGATAAACCATAGCCAATGTGATCCAAAAAGCCAATCACAACAGAGATAAAAATCATCATTAGCCAATAAAAACTCAAAGTTAAACAAAAGCAAACTTTACCAAACGCGCAGAAAAACGCTGATGACCAAGTCACGATTGGTTCCCGATTAGCGTCTGATTGGCTCCGTGGATGGCGCGAGTTTTCAAGATCAATCACAGATCTGAATGAAGCAAAGACAACGCTTGATTGTCATGGCTGATTACTTTCCAATTACATCTGAAAGTTGCTTTAACCCACACATAGCCGCAATCATCAATTAACACTTGAAGTAGTCGACAGTGCATTAGTTTAGTTTAACAACACTCTCTGATTGGTCAAGAAAACTCCCACCTGCTTCTCAACCAATGACAGGAGAGGACTTAAAGATATGTCTACTCTAAGCTCTGATTGGCTCTTCCTGTTGTGTACCTTTGCTCTCACTGGCCGCATGTGATTACTAGTGCGTAAGTTTTTCGACACTCGCTCTATTGGTGGAGTGTTAGGAGTTGCTTTAGCAACAACGATTTAATTTTCTTCTTATACCTTATTCAGATTTAATGGGCAGTCTTACTGCTGAACTCTGACAAGACCCTTGTAGGAATTTGGTAACATTTTTTTCTTTCTTGGCGGTATTTACCTCGAGAAAATTACACGAATCCTCAATGCAAAGGCCGCGGAATCGTGAAAGCGCTATGATAATATTTAATTTTTAACCCTTAATTTTTCCATCGCAACTGCACGACTACGGAAGGAACTTTTTTCAATGTTACATTTTGAAAAGTGAGTTCACACTCAACGACAATCTCATTAACTGAACAACTGCACACCTACCCTCCCTCTAGCCCTTGACTATTGTTGGCTTTGGGGAGGAGGAGTAGGTGCGCAGTAGTTAAGATACTCATGTCGATCCCAATTTTTTTCTTCCTCTCTCTGGACTTGAATGCTGCTCCGAAGCATTGCACACCGAAAAAGTCTGCCTAAGTTTGACGATTTCACGTCAGTATTGTGCGAATTGCAGAGTCAAAGCGACGTTCTAACTGCCTTCACTTCGTGGTTATTTAGAGTCTTCGTATTAAGTCAGTAGTGTCAAAGGCGGCTACCATGGAGTTTTCACCCTAACGGAAGTCCATGTCAACTCCTTGCTTACTAAAGATTAACATTCAGTTAAGAGTATATATTAAAAATCTGAGTAATTCAAGTACTTAGCTGGCTTCTTTCGGCCTTATTTTCTCGTAAAAGAACTGTTTTTTCACAGGTTCTAGAACACCGTCCCTCATTATCAGCGCCCTCTTCTTAGCATCTTGAAAAACCTTATTAGCAAATTCGTAAAAATCATTTTCCATTTTCCATATTTTTGATTGTTCAAAGTATTCAATTGTTGATTTTTCCAATGGTTTCTTAGATGCTGTCTTCCTGAGATGGGATTTACCACCTAAAAAAGGGGAAAAAAGTAAGGGAAAATTCAAAACAACAAAAATTCAAAGATGGAGAAGTGGAATGTATACTCTTCTATAAACATGTTGTTTCCAACACTTAAAAAAAAAAACATTTCTTGGTTCAAAAATCTTTCATTTAATCATTTTGCATGAAAGGCTTTTTTGCTTTTAGAAACAAAAGTTAAAAAAGTTATTGTATAAGATAATTTTAAAGTTTTTGGCCTCAGCATCAACAAGTTTATTCCAGATACATATACACTACTGTTTTTTTAAACAACTTTAAACCAAAATGGCATCACTTAAAAAGCTTTGCAAAGGAACAGCAATGAATATTCAACAGAGAGGATGCTCCACATATCATTAAAAGGTAGATGTATACTTTGCAAACCATCTTACCTTCATTGAACACTTTTGTTGCTCCTTTAAATATTCTTGGCAGTATTGCTTCCAAAATTGCTACAAAGTCTCCCATTTCTTCAGTGATTCCTACTAGTAAGTACTTTTCAACTAAATTTCTTTTCGCCTGCTCCAAAGCCCATTTATTTCCTGGTGACCTGAAATGATATTAACAAACATTTTTTCAACTATCTATCTAAGATTTATCTATCTATGCTTTAATCTGCAAAGGGCAATACAGCCCATCTTGGCATATTTACTCACCCATCCCATCCCAGGGGAGGATTTCCACCACACAGTAATCTCATGTGGGAAATTAACATCTCCTACCCCTAACCTTGCAGGAAACGGGGCCTACGATTTATTTCTCCTCATCCAAGAAGACTATAATATCTATCCATTTCTTGATATTATAGAAAGGTAGCACATTCTCCTCAGTTATTTTAAGACCCTGAGTGTTGGTCTGGCTGGGGGCCTGAACCCTTGACCTTCCACACAACAGTCCAGTGCTCTACCAATTGAGCTAACCAGGAGGCAGTTTTGTGTTTGAAGCAGTTGTCAGGTAGTCAACCCTTTTAACAGTAACCAGCATCTAAATTCTCTTTACAATACACACCACTGAATCATTCTTTTAACTTCATGAAAAAATGTTCTCCACATCTCAAGAACAAATAGTTCAGGCTGTCAAATTTTCATCACACCATCTTCATTCATCGTTGTGCAAAAGGATCACTTTCAACATTCCTATCTCTGGACCTAGTTAGAGGGCCTAGCCTGCCATGGGTCTCCCATACCTCAGCAGTACTGATTGGAAGGTGGTAGGTTTGACTCCTATTGACTGAGCACTCCGAGTTCTTTTTCTCCAAGTATTCCTGTGTTATTCACTAGATACATCATCTTTCAGTACTATACAGCAATACAACCTAAAGTCAATTATTTTGACTAACAAAACATGGCTACTGATGACAAAAAAGAAAAAACAGGGACAAACAGAAGGGGAACTCACCAGCACTGTGGTGCATGACCACAAAAGTATGGAATTTGCAACCACAGCTTCTCAGCCCTACAATCTGGATTTCCATTCTGGACACATTCATCAAATGTCTAGTAAGAAAATGGAAAATATCTGCTAGTTTACCTCATGGTGCTATGCTACTTATTAAATATTTGATGATTTTCTAATAAAAAATAACCTTTACTATGAAATGAGTAAGAAAGAAATCACCATAAGATAAAAGGATTCCCTAAAAATTTATCATAATTATTTCCATAAGTATGTTTCAATTCATAACAATTTCATGTCATATACAGAAATTGAACTTGTTCCCAACTTCAATAGTCATATACACCATTTGAGCTAACACTCCCGGTTAGCTCAATTGGTTGAAGCGCCAGACTGTGTTGTGCGGGAGGTCAAGGGTTCAAGCCCCGCCTGGACTACTACTCATAGTCTTAAAATAAGTGAGGAGAATTTGCTACCTTTCTACAATCAAGAAATGGATAGATATTCTAGTCTTCTCGGATAAGGTCGAATAAACCGTAGGCCCCGTCTCCTGCAGGGTTTGGGGTAGGAGACATTAATTTCCCACACACGAGATTACTGTGTGGTGGATGTCCTCCCCTGGGTGGGATGGGTGGGAATTGGCCCTGAAAACCCCCATGGGGAGTGGTCAATTAACCTATGTTTGTTTGTATGTATGTATTTAACTACCATTGATTGGAGGTTGGAGGTTGGTTAAAAATCAAGAAATATGCAAAAAATTCAGACAACTCTCCATTATGTTTTCTTTTTAACCCAAAACTAGACTCAACTTCCACACCTCTTTATCTCCTTGTCTTGTTCTTCGAAGGTATGGCCTAAAGTCATCGCCAAACCTTAAGAAATAGTAGTAGGAGACTAGTCTGTCCAAAGGCTTCCTTATCATGTTTATAAACAGAGGACTTTGGTAGACACCAAGTCTTTGAAAGTCCATATACGCAAGATGACCATGATAAACAGCTGGCATCCTCTGTTTCCATGTTGTAATGTTGCGAGCAAATCGCATCTGATCAGAAAGCGACATCACGTGAGAGTTTCGACTAACATTTAGGTGCAGAGTATGGAATTTGTTTGGACGGCAAAGACCATAAAGGACACCCATGAAAGATGTGCTGCCAGTCTTTGGAACTCTGTTGTAGAATATAATGATGCGATCATCTTCAGTTTGTGATCCGGTCTGCCCTCTGGTGGACACACCAAACTATTCACAGAGATAGAATGAAAAAGCAAGTCAAAAAATTTTGTTTTGAAAAAGGCAATTCTAAATAAAAGTGACAGTAGAGAAAATTGTGTCAACTCAATTCATTATCACCCAAAACGCACAGTGGTATAATATCAACAAGAATCAATAGATCTATCTCGTTACTGTCTTTGAATTCAGAATTGAGGTCAGACATATCATTTTGATTCTTCAACTACTGCAATTAAGCAATCTGCATTCCTAAAAGGTTTAAGTGAAAAAATATCCTCTTTGCCAACATCACATGCACAATTGTACATGTAACCCCTTCAGGCAAGATACGTCAATTGGTAAGTGTAACAGCTGAGCACAGTGGGAGGTCACCATCCAATTATAGGATACAAGCCCTCCTGTTTATAAGCCTTCCTAAAACCCCTTACAAATTGTCTTAGCCCAGAGCTTCAATTCTAAGCATCAGCTTAGGGTACATGCATCTGACATAAGCAGCATTGGAGTACGTAGGAGCAGTCAACCCTTCCTCCCCAATGACACTTCCATACTAGATGCATTACTTTACTTACAAACAATACTGAGCACAGCAATTTACAAAGGATACCAAATAATTCTTTAGAGAACCTGATAAAATGCTGTTCAATTTCAATACATTTTTAAGCAGAAGGGTCATGATGGATGAGAAAAATTAATAACCAAGGGAGAATCTGTGATCAAACACAAAATTCTCAGATCTAAAATTATACAAGAATTTTGTACTGCAAATAGTCTAGAGGATTTATATTTAGACCTATGGAATAAGATTGTTAAAGCTCTAGTCAACATACATCTCATCCAGATGTGGTAGAATCAAACCAGCCTAAGCTTGACCACTGGGAATGTCAGTTTCACATTTACACTTAATAAGCTTACACCAGAGCAGTCTAATGGGAGCAGCGCATATACTGGGTACTTGATGTTTCTTGCAAGACTCTTCCAAATCAAGGAACATTTTGTATGATTGCCTCACAATTTCCTGTTCAGCTTCAGCAGTATGTTCATTAGATGTTAGAATTTGGAGAATTCTTCACCTACTTTACAAGACTCTCCCACTAAATTCCAATGGATTTAACCCTCTGGCTCCCATGAGTGACCAAGAAAGAATTTCTCCTTGTATACTATCAGGATTATTAGCTGATCTGATACCAAATTCTCAAAACCAACAACATAAGGTTATAGGGCAGACAGTAAGGAGAATGACTAAGATTTTGGAAGTGAAAGGGTAAAGATGGAGAGAATGCTCTCCTTTACACTTTCCACTACCCTAATGTTATTAAAATAAGTTAGCCATGATATTGGCCCTGTAGCAAATCAATGGAAAGGGCACAAATGTTACCTCATAATTGTTTTCAAATTGACGCCTCTCTCTCAAAATATCACTAGACTGCAAACTCCCTGAGTACTCTACAAATAGGAACGAAAATAAGCCTTAAAAGAAAGAAACATGTTAAGAACATGAGAAATTACAACCAGGTCAGTGATAAACTATTGTAAGTTACTTGAGAAATTGATGTCATTAGAGCAAATTGGATACTAGTGGTACACAAATGGCATGTGACCTGTCATTTACCCTTGTCCCTTATACTTCCTTTCCATTAATCAGGATTGGATGATGTTATTTATGCAATAATTTACAGTATAACATAAAAAAGAATGCATGATCTATCTGATGGAAATGGATGTCACTCTAGCAGTCTATGTTTTCCCCAGGTTTGGATATTCTGAGTCCTTTTTTGGTTGTTTGGAGAGTTGTAAGGCTAGTTGAAATTAGTTAACAGTAAAGCTGGTTCAAATGGGAGGCATATGGCTTTTGAAAATGGAAAGAGGATTATTTTAAACCTGCCAGCCACAAAATGTTATAATACAATTAATATAAAAATGATACATAGCATCATATCATAGTTGGCTGCTTTCTAGTTATTGGACGTTTACAAGTACAATGTATTTTAGGTTTAGAACGTTTAATCAATAAACAAAACATAAAAACTGTTAAGATGGTAATCATGACTGACAGTGGAAACGTACGTCTTTCGTTTAATCCCAAATGTCGATTCTTACGAGCTAAGGATATAGAACGGCTGCCTAAACCAATTATTTTTAAGTAATTCGAGTCGGAGCCGGCATCGCCAAAGAATCAGAGGTGCATATTTCCTTGAAGGAAAGCATTTTACGGCTGTGATACGGGAAGTTTGGAGATTTACTAATGACACAAATAACAATACTCCATTGTCTCTCGACATGACTGACAATCACAAAATACAGAGAGGAAAGAAAGGAGAGTGAACAATTCCACAAAAACGTTCCAGCAAAACGAAAACTCAAAATGTCAAACTGTAGATTACAGGAATACATGTGTTTTCAGTCATAATACGATTCCAGAAGTTGCAGGGCATCATGAAATTATTTTCCCGTAAGACTTTCTACAAAAGGGGTCTATAAATAAAACAAGAGGAGACATTGTGTTTCTAACTAAGTTGATTTCTCCTACCATTGTAGCGATGATGCCTTGGAACACTCATTTGAAGAATTTGCATTTCAAGAATAACGAATGCGACAATAAAAGCCACTACCATCCATTTGTTGACGATCATTCTTCCAACGACAAACCAGGGAATTTTCAGAACAACCATACACGCTTAACAAATTCTGGAAATTCTGGCCACATAAGCTTATGTCAGGAAGCGACGGATAGCTTCGATCGCACGCGAAGTAACAGCATACTGCATGCAAATTTAGAGCATCGACTTAGCGTTTATTATTTGGGAGGAATCTGGGGCGAGCTGTACTACTAGTCATCTCCAGTTTTCTCTCTTATATTTAGCCCACAGTCGCGCGAAACTTGAAACAAATCTGCGACAATTTCCTCAACCTGGGAAAAGAAATTTCTACAAATCAATCTGAAAACAATTAATTTAGACGAGCTAAGTGATCATCTAAACCTAAAAGATCAAAGGAAGGCACAGAGGTAAGATTTCAGGGAGCATTTGGGAAACGTTGCTAAACCGCCCCAAAGGAACGCCTGGCACAAATCTGTCGACATTTTTAACCAAATTTAAATGCATTTGCCAACCTCCAGATCGTCTTTGTTCTAGATCTGTTAGCCTTGAGGTGTATGTTTTTTATTGCAACGAGCAAACTCTGGAATGGCTTAAGATATATTAAGCTGGGAAATGAGGCAGGTAGCTTAAAAGCACTGCGCCAATATTGAGGCTTAAGAAAATTTGTTCTACTTTTGAGTGAAATTGGTGGTATTTCTACTTCTAAAAGGCTCCCCTTCCCTCTGGTTTCACCGTGCACTTGACGGAATTTGTCTCCATTGAGACTGATTTGTCCAACCAAAGACCAACCAAACATGAGGGAACTATTTTCCTGTTTTGCACCAGAGAGTCCAGAGGCCTGTGGCCGACGAGACAACATGTGCTAACGTTCTATGCTCCACTCATTTTTAAACCTACGCTGTACCATTCAAAATTCAGTTATTTAAAAGCCAATTCAACGCAGTGTTATGGATTAAAATCAAGCTAGGGCTAAAGGTTTACTTATTATTGTTATCTATTCATTCGTGTATTTCTTAATTAATTAGTTAATTGATTAGTTGTTTTTTGTTGGTGGGGGGGGAGGGGATCACGCAGTGGTGTCTCTAACTACTCCTTAATGCCTGACAAAAGAGAATTTCAACAAAAGGGTGGAGTCACTAGTTAGTAGGCAGATGGATAGGATTTGTATATCAAAGGTTATTGGTGAAGTGAAATGTCCGCTTTCGACTTGGAAAGATCGAGATATACACTGCTTCGCTACTGGTTTTGTCCACATTATCATGTTTGTGTCTTTTTCCTTTCATGCTTGACTTCTGATTTAATCCAGAGTATTTTCATCGTGTAAGTCTCTTTTTCATTTGCATTATGGCGCTTCTCTTTCTCTCGAGATTTATCATTTGTTTCAAAATGTGTTGTGTTTAAGTTCAACTAAAAGTAATGTTAAACTAAGGTTTACTAAGGAAGTGGTTTTACTTGACAACGTAAGAGCTTGAATCAAGATGACGGTTTTATATCTGTGTGTTTGCACACATGTTCAATAGCGATGGCTGTTACGTCCGCTTACTGTCTTACGATTTCTCGATGACGAAGGCTGTATTAAAGAGCTGTCAACGTAGTTTGTATCCTCAACTACTTTCTAACCTTGCATCACCGGCCCAACTAACTGTTCAAGGACTAAACTCCTCATCCCGAATCGTACATTAGGTTTGTAAATTTCGGTCCTTTACAGGTTTTAAGACAACACGCACAGAAAATCGTTATTCGTAGATAGGAAAATTCAAGTTTGAACTTTGCTTGGGAACCAGCATGAAAAACAAAAATAAAAAACAGAGAAGGTGAAACCATTGACATTGCGTCATTAACTGAATTTAGTAATAACTCAGAAATCGCTTATTGTGTGGGTCTGAATTTTTTTCTTTAACCGACATTTGCCAGTTGTGAAGCTTCAAAGAATGGGTATGCCATGAATATTAACCTCGTCACGTTCAACTGAGGAACAAATGCTCTATGTGGGATAAAAATTGTTGGACCAGATTGCAATTCAAAGTCCAATTCACCACTGTTTACTTGACGGCTCAAACTACAACATGTACACGTAGTTTTACCTCTGAACTTTGGAACATTTTTCACGAGCAACTTTTACTCTGATAAAATGTATATATGAAGTTCATATATTTTGAACTGCGGTATTAGATACGTATGATGCACGATCCTCGCAGTAGATAGCGCTATTTATGCAATAGCGAAAATCAGACCTGAAAAAAAATTTTTCACGTCTGATTCTCGCTATTGCATAAATAGCGCTCTCTACTACGAGGATCGTGCATCATACGTAACTCTTACTCGATTTTCATTAGGCGTGACTTGGAAAATTATTTCACAACTGTTGAACCAGGGCCTGGATGTTAAAAGGGGCGAAAAATGCCGTACAGTGGAAAAATCGCTATTCAATGTATAGGATTTAACAAAATGTACTCTACTATTCACCGGATGGAGATTTATCTTATGGAAAGTGTTGTCCATCTTTCGAGCAAACCAGGCTAGTTGTTAAACACAGTTGTTTTACTTCTTATAGAATTGTAATCAAAGAAAGCAATTTACAGATGACGGCAGCAATGTAACTCACAAGAGTCAATACTGCTTTTCAGTTTTTTGTGGTAACACAGCGCCGATTTAATCGTTAGTAAACATGGTATAGATCGAATAGTAAGTTTATTTATTGTTTATTTGTGTTGTGCCGCTTTAATATCCTTGCAGTTTCTAAAGCCAGTGATCACTTACTTCCGCTTTTCAATTTGTTTTCCAAAAAAATAACATATGAAAGGTTCTGTACTTTAGCGAAAAATTACCCGTTTTCCGGAGAAAAGCTTATGGAGCGGCTCTCAGTCGGTTATCCTGGAGTTTTATCACAAATCCCTCTTTTAGCTGCATCGTCTTTTCATTACGTGGTTTTTTATATACATTTAGGCAATTTGCGGAGACCTTGGATTGCAGTTAGGTCATACCTAAATTCAATAACTCATCTCCTTCCTTCATAAATATATAAAAGTATATTTATCAGTTGTGCACGTGAAAGGAAGTACATTTCCACTGATGAGTTAATATTTCCATAGAAATCTAATTGTATTAATATAGCAAGGAAATTGGATACCTAGCTTTGCAGTATTTTTATCATTATTAGACATCATCTTGCGAGATTCTCAATTTCCGGAAAAAAGCCCACTAAAATGTACAAAGTATGTGCTAATAAATTTACATCTGACAACCGGCACGGGAACAATTTTAATGGTGCTATCTAGCTTACAGAGGAGAAAAAAGGATCTAGGTGAAAAGAAAAAAACTTTTTCAAACATTTAGTTATCCTAGAATAATGCAAAGCTGTTTTTTTTTTTTCAACTTTCACAATTTGGCGAAGGCTTAATTTATTTGTGAAATGTTTTTCGAAGTTTAAATATTTTAAACTTACAGCACCCTGTGCGGTAGTGAACATGCTAAACGGCTTAGCGCTCGTTACATAAAAGATGGGCTTGACTCTTTTTTTTGTTCTATTTTTTTTTTCAACAAAACATAAGGGAAACTTCCGTAAATACTCATTGCTATGAACTGAACAAATATTTGGCGCAAGGGGATGATTCCCCGAAGATGAAACTGAGTAAATTTAAAATTTCAAGTTTTCAGTATCGATGCGATTATTTACCAAGAAACTAGGCGGAAACACGACAAATAAGGTCATTTGTGACTTCTCCATGACGGCGTTTTGCTTTTCTTGTCGGTTTTCTCTCTTGTCTTTTTAGACAAGACTGTAACGGGTTTTATACGTGCGACTACCTTTAAACTTGACAAGAATTCGATCGGCTTTTTTTATTATCATTATTTCTGAGCAGAACGTCCCACCATAACATCCTAGAAGAACTTAGAAGAATGGCTTCAGAATATCTTCAAGTTTAGAGATAATCGTTAATCGTCTTGAACATGTTAAAATGTGTAACCCAGTCTGAAAGAGATGCTTCAATTCTGTCACTAGGTTTCCATACAACGATTTGGTGGATAAAAACGTGTTTGTGCTGACGGTAACACCTGTAAAAGTGTAACGAAAATGTATACAGCCTGTATCGGATGCAAAAACAACAGCAAATCAAAACGTAGTGACACGTCTGATTACACGAACCTTATTTCGCAAAGATCTCTAGCTATAAATACAGTTTAATTTTTCTTTTTGGTACGGGCTTAGCCCATTTGAAGATGAAGCAATCCCTCATACGAGGCGTCAAAGGGCACTTTTAAAAATAGAGAAATAAATCGCATTTGTCATGAAAATTAACTTGAATGTTGAACGAGATCATCCATGACTTCATTGAGTTTGGCTGTTCTCCTGTCAATACTGATACCACGTTTTTTCCTTATGTTGAAAAATGACCAGCTATTTATTCATTTATGCTCTAGAGAGGGAACTATTCTTTAGCAGTAAAGTGATGCCAAACAAATCTATTATTACAATGGTCAACGGACGTTTCAATTTTTAAGTAAAAAAAGTTCACACTTCTAAAGCATGACCACTTTGGGAGGAGAATCCTAAGGCGAATGGGACTTTTTTTTTTATTGTGTTGGAGAATTACTCAACACAGACGTTTCTACGTAAAAATTAGTCCTTTTATTCACTGTCTGTATCCTTTATTTCTTCAATCTTTATTATATTTTATTCTCAACGTGTTCTTTCCAACCGTCTGTTATCTACATACGTTGTTTTAACAAACCTCAATAATTAACTGATTCACTTAACTGAGAATGGATCAGAGAACAGTGCTCATGTTGCAATCAGTCTATTTTCCTACCTTCCATCAGCAACTCAGATAAGCGTTGTTGTCTATCTACCTTAACCTTTGCTTTTGAAGCACCGATTGATGTGCCCTTATCTACTGCTGATAAAAACCGGCCAGTATTCTGTACCCCAGCAACCTGAAATTGAGCATCCTGTTTTCTCGCACGTTTCCTTCCTTCCGTTTTGCCAGAGGCTGTTCTGAATGTTAGTAATTCAATAAATGCTTTAGTTATCTTCGTTAGCGATAAAGACTGCGCATGTGAAATACTAATCTGCCTGGAGGGCTTACGTGTGAAAAGCCAGTAATATCTGAGTTTCCAGAATTTGCGAAATCGTGTATTTTCCGGTGTGCACCTCGGGTAATACTTATTTGTACATATGAAAGCACAAATTAAGTAAAGGAAAGGCAAGGAAATAAATTTCCTTGCCAATGTACATGAATTGTTCAATCGCTTTTCGGTTTACTCCCCTTTTAATGAGGCGCAGATTAGAACGAAATTGTGTGGAAGCTCGTGCCTTGGAAATTTAATCAATTCTTCTTACGTCGCTGAGAGGTTTACGTATTAGCTCTTTCGTGAAAAGCCAAGAACGTTGAAATTAATTTACTCTTTGATAGAGAGCAAAAGCGCAACAGTAATGCATTTAAGGAACGTGCTCTGCTAATTTTTGATCACCGCATGCAGAACGGGAAAAGGAAAGTGAGTTGATCTCCACGTGTTTGTTTCCCACATTAAAATGCGCAATGATGAGTCCTGTCTCTAAGCTTACTCGTTCCTCTAATGTGAAGGCTTTGTCGGCTTTCGTCCACATATTAAAAAATTGTGGCCTTTCGTCTATTGAAGCAAAAATGAAACCTTTAGAAGATCCCCTAGCATGTTTACTCAAGAATATTGCTTTTTGGATTTCACAACCAATACAAGCTGAGCCCTTGAGTACTTAATGAAAGGAAATTGGATCAAGAAGTGTATTTTGTGCCTAAAGTAATTCGATTCTGAAACAAAAGGTCAAACAGGCTGGTATGCCCACACACTATGACTCCATGTGTTTACAGTTTCGCTGATGAAAGTGACATTTCCGTATATCTGGCTGTTATCAGCACACCATTTGCTCTCACGGAAAATAATCTTTGGCTGGTGACATATTTACTGATCACACATGAAAAGCACGATCAGGCGACGGGGAACGACGGTTAAAGAAGTCTTGCGAGGTGAAGACGACTCGCTGCTGGTTAAAAGTCATTCATTTGATTAGATATTGATCAAACGTCAAAAAGAGGAAATCGTTTATTGCAAAGCAACAAGATTAGATCTAAGAGGTATAAGAAAAGCTGGAATAAAAAAAAAAGATCAAAACACCTAACTACGGAAGACAACTCGAGGAAAAATTAAGTTGAAGCTGAAGGTATGGGGAAGATACATTTTGGTTCGAATTTTTGTGTTGTTTTACTTTGGTTACAGTTAGCTTACCAACAGAATCTTTACAACTCCAGTGAAGTTAGCGTCTCTACAGTGCCTGACCTCCCATTAACACGGAACAGTTCGACTGCGCTTCCAGCATCAGCGCAAGTTCAGGCGGCAGATCCCCCCTTGAATTGCGATCAGAAGTTTTCTTGTCGCTCTAGATGCTTTAACGAATCAAGTGAATGGGAGGATTTCTCTGGAGATGCCGAACACTGCCATTGTGATCAGGCTTGTCTCAAGTATCAAGACTGCTGTGCAGACTTCGAATACTACTGTGCTCCTGGCCTAGTGACCAAAGGCGACCCAAGTGGCCCGGGCTATTCCTGTGCGGACATATCAACTGATCAAGAAAAAGGTGTATTCATGATTTCCACATGTGCAGCAGACTGGAAAGACGAAGGCGATTCGTTTATTAAATGTATGGAGGCCTCCAAGAATTCGAATCGATCTTTTACATCTGAAAATATCAAAGAGGACATTCCAGTGCATGATTTCTGGGGGAATAACTATCGAAATCTTTACTGTGCTGCTTGTAACAGACAACCACCCCACTCTAATTTTTGGCAGGTACAATTTCGATGTAATATCCAAGCTCCATCCTATTACAGTACCGAGCAGAAATTAGACTTTTATCTGAAATACTGTAGAGATAAATCCATGGAACCAGAAAAATACTACAGGGTACGTACTTGTTTGCCAATGGTCTCCACATGCTCAATCGACAATAAACACAAGGAAGGGTGCATGAAGGGAAATTCTGGACTTGTCCATTCCGAGAAAACAAAGAAGAACTTCAAAAACATCGACTGTCTGCTTTGCAATGGCGAATCGTTAGACGACGTTACATGTGGTCCACAGGAGAAAGGGGACATCTTCAATCCAAAATCATTTGAAATTGTCATGGAATTTATTTCGGGAGAAACTCCTAAACCTAAACTGAACTCCTTTTCCACATCATGTTCTAAGAATAAAGTGTTTGATCCACACCTAGAGACTTGTGAGGACACTTCTGTTCGGAATCCTTCGTTCGCTGTCCGCGATACGTATCGCATTAAACAATGGATGTATCCCGCGGATGACATTGAAAGACCCATGTTAAAGCAAGAGTTTATCAACGGCTTTTGCTCACGGTTTGCCTTAGAGCCTTCGCAGATTTATGTGATATCAAATTCATCAGAGAAAAAAATCATTGTAATGGAATTCAACCTGTATGCTGGCCAAGCGGCGAGGGATAATGACGATAATGAAACTTTGGATGTGGCTGCTCTTCTTGATTTCAATGAATCATTTCCTATAATAATTGCAAACAAGACCTGGTTAGTGGTCAGGGTCACTCAAAGGCAGTTATCTTGCGCAAACCCAGAAGAGTATTCCCATGACGAATACAGAATAAAGCCCACAGGGGAAGCCTTACTAAATAGAACTGTGGGCAACCTTCAAGAATCGCTCCCGCCAAAAAAATTCTTTATCAAACGCAACGACAACGGCAACGATTCCTTGATTGTGTGCAGGTCTACATTTAGTGTCTTGTGCCCTTTCAAACTCCTATTGATAAGCAGTTCTGAGTTTAAAATCTTGGCCAACAAAAGCTTACTGCATACCACCACTGGTAGAGTATACTTGACTGAAAAATACACCTTGATGGATGAACTTAAAAAAGCATGGATATGCACTAATTACACTGAACTCCAACACACTGAGACTCCAGTGGGTACAACAAGCCGAGAAAATACGTTTCTGCGATACTTTACAATCGCTGGATTTTCTATCTCAGTTTTTGCTCTTTCCCTCACCTTAACGATGCATAGCGTTTTTATTGAGCTCCGGGGCCCCCTTCCTGGTAAAAATCTGATGAGTCTCTGCTTTGCCCTTCTACTGGCCCAATTTATGTGGCTGTTTGGATCTGGAGACACCGACAAGCCAACATTTTGTACCATTATGGCGGTCGTTATACATTACCTTATTTTGGCGTCCTTTGGGTGCACAGCCGTTATCGCCTTTGACACTCGCCGAACTTTCTCTAGCAAGATTTCCAAAGCTCAATCAAGATCTATCGGAAAAAGCCGGAATCTTCGTTTTCTGGCGTACACGTGCTTGGCATGGGGTATTCCTTTGCTTTTTGTGGCTGGCTGTGTCCTGCTTGACCACTTTCAAGTGGTCTTCATCGGCTATGGTAATGAAGTCGCCTGCTGGATAGTCAGCAGCAATGGAAAGATTGTCACTCTTGCCACACCAATAGCTTGCGTCCTTCTTTACAACTTTGGGGCCTTTACACACACTGTGTGGGCCATCAAAAGTGCCAAGAAGCAAACACACCGAGTGAAATCATCTCGCCAGGATCAAGGGGCAGTTTTTAAAATATATATTCGCCTGGCCTCCCTTATGGGTTTCACATGGTTTTTCAGCTTCAGTGCCGAGTTCATCCACGAGGCACTCCTCTACCCTTTTGTTATGCTCACAACCACTCAAGGAGTATACATATTTGTTGCGTTCATCTGCAAGGCCCGAGTACTCAAGCTTCTGAAAGATAGGTTTCCAAGATCGAGGAAGGATGCAATGGCTTCCACTCAGCACACGGCAAGCACAGAATGTAGGAGTTTACCTGCATATTCTCCAAAACAATCAGCGAGAGACACTCACTTTTAGAAGAACACAGAAAACTGAGACCTGGTGATACGTACAAAAGTGTTTTTTCCCTGTTACTTTTGATCGGTTTAGTGTAAGAGTTCTTACACCCCACTTAGTGTTCAGGTCTTCTTTACGAAACAGTACCAGAGAATATTCCCTCCAATCGTCTATTTAATGCGGTATTAGTGTCGTATAATCGCACTTTGTATATAATATAATTCCAATGATAAGATACGGATTTTACGTTATCGATACTGTCCACTATGCCTTGCCGTTTACTTGATTGTCGCGTTTCATTCATAAAATTGAAGTAGTAACGTTATCTGCACTGATACGCCGCGAGAAAATGATATAATATTAGTGATAGTATTAATATTTAAAGATGAGACAATTTCTAGTGTAATAGAAAAAATCCGAGCCCCAGATGGGACTTGAACCCACGACCCTCCGTGATCTAGTCGGATGCTCTAACCACTGAGCTACTGGAGACTCTATGGTGAGCAAGGGTCAATTTGTGGGCCTCGACTGGAACCGCATCGCGCAATATTGACGTTGGTTTTTTGAGGTCTTTTTGTTTTAGTCTTGTAATAAATTATCACCAAACTTATCAATTGATTAACCGCCGAAAGAAACAAAGATAAAAATTTGAACCCTTTACACCCTAACATCTGTATGCATATTCTATTATCTACACATTCCTTGGATGCTCACAAGGACAATTTATTGCAACAATCAAGAGCTTTTTTCCTGGTGGATGATCATTTCCTAAATTCTCGTGACCTTCATGTGTGATTCGAGGGCAATGTTATAAGAGAAGTTGGATTCTAGACACTCTTCGTGGTCAAAGGTTTAATTGGTGCCTGTGGGAACTAAAAAGGGAATGTTCATAACCGTCCTTAGGCTTAGGAATCAAAGGTAAGCAATTGGCGATTGGTTTTATCTCTGAAGATGGTTGGTTGAAAGGGTAATTGGGATTTCTGAACCTATAACAGAGTGAGAGAGTCAAAAATAAATTCAACCCTGATTCCCTTTTGACACTAAATTGAAAGTTTTTCAAAGACTGGTTTATTAGCTCGAGGAAAAAAACTTCAAGCAGAGCTCTAAAGCTGGCAAGGTCAATAACTGGATGAGCATAAAAAACATATAGCAGTCAGCAAGTCAAGCAATGATCGCGTAGCGTAGCAGATTGACTAAAATGGAAATGAATGAAGAATTAAGGTAATAATGACCAAAATAGTTTCCGAGTGTTCTAGCTCTCAAAATTAACCTCGTGACGGAAAAGAAAAATTCATATTGTTATGTTTTTTTTTTCATAAATTTTTGGGTATGAGTTACGTATCATACGATCACCCTGCTTGTTTCAATGTTCAGATTTTATGCTTGGAGAACTGTATAAGAACCCTAAGGTTTATTTTGTAACAGTATGAAAATATAACCAAGGTTCTTAAATTCCTGACGTCACCTTGAAAATGAAATCGAAAGCGCAGAGGTTTCCTAATGAGATGAATCGAAAGCGAAAAATAAATCCCCCAGGATGCCATGTCTCGAATATGTTCCTGCATTAGAAGCAGTTTCGCTAAAGTCCAGGGGATTTAACAGGGAAAAACATCTATGACAGTTATTTTTGTAACCGCAAGATCCACATGAGTTCCTCCACCAGACGACCTATAGTTTAAAGAGGCAACCGTAAAACACTCAAGTGACCTGTGTGTTGTGGTTAGAATGCGCGTCGTAAAATTATAAACTATTCGTCAGTATTTATTTTTAAAATTCTTCGGCTTTAATCTTGAATTCGAAAATAAGAACCAACATCCACAAGATATTGATTATGTTGTACTTCGAAAGCAACGGTTGGTCAATTTAGAAAACTGACTTCCGCTTGATTTCTCAGAAACCCGGATAGCTTTATTTAATAATCGTGACATTTCGTGGAAATTTTATCGACGTTACAGACAGATTTTTCTTCAAAAACAAATTGAATCAGCCTCGAAAACTGCACAAACGGTCAATTCACCTAGTAGATTTCAGATTTTTAAAGTTCTATTCTTAAGGAGCTTTAAAAATTTTCAAGGTTACAGTGACAAGTGAAATCGACTTCCGCAAGCAGAGGGATTTCTGGGAATTATTAAATTCCCCGAGGCCCACGAAACTTTATAATTGCATTTCGCGGAAGCGATTCAACATTTAGTGGAAAACATTGCAGTTGATCACACAAGGATTTCCACTCCACGTCAACATCGAGAGAAGAAGGTTTTTTTGGAAAATTGAATTTGACAGAACATTTTCTCAAAGCAAGACATGTAGTTTCAGAAGCATTTCGTGTAACGATGAAGTGCCCATCTTGTGGGAATCCCGAACTGCAAGAACATCATCGCTTCTGCTGCAGTTGCGGCTTTAATCTTGCTCTTGCAACTTCAAAAGTGTCAAACACGAGCCCTGAGCAATTCACAGCTACTGCAGGTAAGTTGGAGAGTTTTTCTTTGCTAAGCCTGCCAAGAAATAAGAGCGACACGCGACACGAAATTAGGAAATAAGTGCCACGGGCTTAACAATCTGTGACAAGCGCCAAGAGTATCTTCCCAATATTCGAAGCCGATTCGAGAAAGGTTAGAAAAAACAGGAACACTCGGTATCACTTGGAACTTCTCTAGTACAGACACTTTGTGAATGCTTTTAATGTTTTTAACTTGTGTATTGACTTGTAATAAACAGAGGTGGGGGGACCGAACCATCGAAACTAAGCTATCATGCGATCACGCGATTGCATTTTCTCAGTACATCACGAAGGATACAGTGAAGAAAAGAAAATAGGCCGGTCCTTTATCTTTGAAGAAATTTTCAGGATACGCAACGAATATTTATGGCCACGACGCCATTCGAATTCGAAGTGAAATAAGAGACATTACATATCTTTGTTTAGACGACGTCAGATTCATAGAGTCACGACTAATCCCTTAAAAAGCATTTTTTTTTTTTCGGCATGATTCACTAGACTGTGCGACTGAAATGATATTTTGTATTCGATTATTTTTTGTCGGTTGATGAAGAAGATATAGAGGCGTTGATCGTCTTCCTCCTAAAATGGTTTACAGGGTGCAAATATGCTGGCAAGTAGTTTTGCATGAAATCGAGGCTATAGCTGTTTCAGAGCGTAACTTTTTAATATAGCTGTTTTGTTTTGACGAATTAAACAAGTTCTGATTTCCTGCGGATTACTCCCGGACGACAACATTTGCGTCTTTTATTTTGTGAATGACTACCAAACAGAAGTGCAGCTAAAGGACATGAATATACAGTGAAAAGGATTTTTCGATTAATTTTTATTTGTAACTTTCAGTTTCACATGTTGGATGTTGTAAACTCTTAGGTTTGCCTACATAATTGCAGTGATCGACCGCTTGTAACGGTATTAGATTGAGCTCACTTTTGGCTTTCATGTAGTTTGTTTATCAGACAGAGAGTTACACAAAAGGTGACGTCAAGTGAAGACAATCTAGATTCTTTTTTCCCTTGATAAACTGGTCAGGTTGCATTTTCAATAAAAGTGCTTCATTTAGAAATAGGTAGCGGTGAATGCCAATGAAAGGGAGGTGATAAAATAAATACCAACTTTCTGTGAGACCTTTGGGATAAAACTATTTTGGATCCAGGTATCTTTTGCTTAAATGATCCCGAAAACAGACGGCCTTTTAGAGAGGGATTTAAGGTGCTATCGATCGATATTTTGTATAAACCAGTTCAATTGATTGCCGGAATCCAAAGTTTAATAGAATCTTGCCAGAGCATAAACTAAATGAGCTTGAACTGTGGTTAAATTACAGGATCTTTCGTTACCGTGCGTTATTTATTCGTTACATTATTTAATATTTAATATTTTTAATATTTATATTGCGCAAATTAACATGTGAATATGATAAAATGCGCATCACAACACTTTTCGGGGGACTTTGGCCGGACTGCATCAGCAGTTTACAAACAATCGAAGGAAACTTATTTGAAGATGCCCCCTCCGCCCAGTTACCAGTAAACAGGCCAGACCACATCATAGTAATCTCGTGAGTGGGTTCTTTAACGTCCCCTGCCTAACCAAATTAACTAGTTAATAGACGCAGGAGACGGGACCTACGGTTTATTCGTCCTTATCCGAGAAGACTAGAATGTCTATCCATTTCTTGACTTTATAGAAAGGTAGCGCATTCTCCTCAGTTATTTTAAGACCTTGAGTGTTGGTCCGGCCGGGGCTCGAACCATCGACCTCGACCTCCCGCACAACAGTCCAGCGCTCTAATCAATTGAGCTAACTGATCACTATGTAGGAAAGAATGGGCGCAAATTGACGAAGCAATGCAAAGCCTGCTTATCAGTTGACTTTGGTGCAAATGAGGGGATAGTTAAGCCTTGGGTATAAGTGGAAATTTGGTACTCAGCACTCGGTACTAGAGGTAGTGATGATTGGTGGTGCAGTCTCACTGCGTAAGAGTTTAACTTTAAATTATTTTGTCGATTTACGCAAAGATCATCATGAAAAAAATGCACGATATTTCAACTAGCGGCTGAGAAACTACCGTTATATGATTATGATTTAAATTATACCTAAACAGATCACCTGAACAGGACTGAGGTTTTTGAAAACAGACCACACCCTTCTCAGGATCAGGGCTCGGATGTTACTGGTCAACCCCCTTCAATAACAGAATCAGCCGATGAAGCTAAAAGCAAGAGAGACGAATCGGAAAGAGACTGTTCTTCAAATAAAGGAGAGGCAAATCAGAATAATGATATTAAAAGTCCTCCTAATTCGAGCGAGGTTGAAGCCTTACAAAAAGAAGGAAAAATCCCTCTCACTGAGTCAAACATCGAAACCCGTGAAAACGGAGACCATTCTTCTGATACACCAAAGTCCCCCAATACAGAGGCAACTGTAGAGCAGGAACGCACCGAAGCAGCACCGGAACCAGAAACGGTTAACACCGTCAGAGCCACACCCAACACGGTATGAAGCGCCTTGTACAATTATTCTGCACCGGGTATAACACCTTTATCCACGTAAACAGAAATTTTGAAGCTGTCTTTATAATAACTCAGTTCGTACGTGCACCATGATTGCTGAATTCAAAAGTTTGGTTAAATTACAATCTTCCCACTCTATTTGAATTCAAAAATGGGCCGGACGAGAAACTATCTGGCTCGTGGTCATCATGACCGAAGGCCGCTAATTTTTCCGTCCGGCCCGACTAAGCTTAGTCAAGGAGCATTTTATCATTTGAACTCTAAGTGTTGAAACTTTTGAAAATTCTGCTTCGACCATAATAGGATGCGATAGATGGTGCACGTGGGACAACCACAAAAAAAAAAATTCTACCATAAAAACTTTTTCTTTTGTTTTTTTTTTCGAGTCACAACGAAAAAAAAGCAGTTTTTTTTATTCTCTTTCGTGAATCTTCCAAGCTTTTGCAACAAACTCTGGCGAGAGTAGAGATGGACAGCGTTTTTCGAACCGGCTAAGTCAACAAGTTCGGCCCCACACAGGTCAACCTTCACTATGGTTTTCTTTGGATTTCGTGCGCAGGGCCCTACGGGCATCATGATGATAAATATCTCAGCTAACCTCGTTTTTTCGGTGTCGGTGCCGTAGGTTATGGAACCGATTCAACAACTCAATTATCTTCGGAATGAACGTGTTGCAGAAAAGCAAGTAATTCAATGCGATTACTGTCAGTGAGTGTATCGTTTCTCATTCTCTAAATGTGTAGGTACCAGGAGGAACTCAGACAGGAGAGGTACCATGCATTTCAGCAGAAGACCGAGTACACATCAGCGATGATCAAAACGGCACAAAAGCGAGGTGATTATGAATTAAACGTTGAAGACAAGTAACTCAAAACTTTGCACTGAAAATTTGATGTATATTATACCTTATTCTACCTTGAAATAAACAAGGAAATATTCAAATCACAAAACCTTGTCTATTCTACACCTCTGTATGACTAAAACTGCTTTTTGTTTTAAACCGGCAGTGGAAGTTCTAAAGAAAATGTTTACCCAGGTCTGAGTGGAGACTCTGATCATGATACCAATCAACAGGCGATAACTCCACCCATCACTACTGACGAAAAAAGAACCACTTGTCCAGGACAACTGGATAAGAGCGCTGCAAATCCGAGCATTGACGCGAAGGAAGAAGTCATGAAGAAAAGTCACATTGATAGCAGCAGAGAGCCTACAAATGATGTTAGAGAGCGACAAGAAGATGTCCAGCAGGTGCCACGTGGGGAGAATATTGCTGTGGAGCAGAGGAGCAACACAAAGGTCATTTTAGGGAATACGGAGGGTGCCAAGAATGATTCAACATTCGACAGCAATAAAGGAAAGGAAACTGGTCAAGATACTAAGGGTAAAATGGCTGAGAGTTCAAATGTTACAAAGGATAGGAGAGCTGCTGATGATAAAGAGAAGCAATCCACGAATGCCAATGGTAACAGCAACAAGTCAGATAATGGCCGACAATTCGTCTTAAGGTCTGAATCTAATGCCGCATCAGTAGAAAATATCAAAGGGGAAGCTTCCAAACCAGGAATGTTTCAATCAGGTGAAAACGGTAGAGGTGGTCAGAGCACTAACCAATCAGCCACTAACCAACCATTAACAAATAACAAACCACTGAGTGCTCACAGTGATAAAAGTGAACCAAATTCAGACACCGAATTTCTGACTGTCATTTTCCACGCGTTATTAACGCCAACGTTCCATTTCAACCCTCGACAAGGGGATAGAATTTTCATCTGCGGGAGTTTTCCTTTTTCATGGAAAGACCCTCAGTCTCAAGTTGAAGTTCGCATTGTCAGGTAAGTCTCGACACTGCAGCTGAAATACGCAAAACGTGTTTTCAATTTCTTTAATTATTTAACTTATTTTCCTCAATTGTAGGGATTTATCCGATGGCTACTTTCTTTTGGAGGGAAGTGCCAATATTACTCTGCGACAGGCATCCCGGAGAATCTCCTACAAATACGTTGTATTTCGCTCTCAAGGAAAGAACGCGCCCCTAAAACCATTATGGGAATATCTGCTTGGCTTTATACCTTACGTGAGAGATCATGTTAACCGCTCCTTACTTATACGTGAGGATTCTCGGGAAAGCAACGGTAATATGACATGGTGTTGAATTCTAACAAATGTCTTACGTATTTTTTTTAATCTGTTTAGTCATTCCTTCTTTCCCTTCTCTCTCCAATTTCATTCGTTCGCCCATCCAATTCGCCCGTTCGTTCTTACATTCAGCATTATTCATCCATTCACTCATTATTTCAGTCATTCTTTCCTTGATTTCTCATTCACCCTCTCATTCCGATTACGTATTGTGAGATTGACAACCATCATTGATTGTTATTGTTATACAGCTGTTTGGCACCAATATGACGATGCAGTCTTCAGTGAACCTCGATTTTGGGAGTCCGTTAGCAGCCATATACCCTTTCTGGGAAAAGTTCCTCTTGATCCAGCGGAGGGTCGAAGAAGAGCCATGCTAATCATGTTACCGGAATGGGACAGAATTTCACTTGGTGAAAGAGGAGTTAACGCGTCAACTGCCTTGACTCAAATTAACGATGTGATGTATTGCATGAGAGAACAAGAAGTGCAGAATGGAAGTTACATTTCCCATCGCCCCCTAATCGGTTTTGATGAAAGGCAGGTTTGTGTAAAAGAGGAGTATACCTCATTACCGTTATAAAATCGCAGAGTTGATAAGGTTAATCAAAGACGAAACTTATCATATTGATAGATGATATGAGACAATTATACTTTGGGGCTCAACACTGCACCCTAAATAAGACGCGAAACTAATCGTATAAATCGCATCGCGGCTTTCTCGTATCTGACGTAAGATGCCAACTTAAACTACGAAAGGGCAATTTTTCCCATGCTTGTGCGTTTTCCCCGCGCTTGCGACCACTTGCAAAGCTGCTGTGGGAAAAATGGCTGTGAACGCCGTGAATAGAACAAGAGATTCCCGGATATTCGCAAATTGATGAGCTTTTTAAGGGATCAGTAATTGAAGATATGTTGCGGAAGAGCTCGATAATTGCGTAGTTTCTGCCGGGGTGAATTACACTTTTAACTGATTGGATTAAATTTGCAGTTAAGCCTTTCAATTTGTGGAGGTTAGTATTTTAACTTTAGACCTGTGAAACTTTGCTTGTTTATCTGCCGAGCTGGTGATGTCATTTTATCAAATGACTGATAAAACCTCTTTCCTTGCCGTTCCGCCGTGAAAAACAGTTGCATCAAGTATTGGGCAACTCGACGACCAGATCAATATGAAACATTGATTCCTATAGTGCTTTTTTTGATAAGGTGCTGTTTGACTACCTGTTTCCACGGCTGAAATACAACACTCAAGTGCAGCAAACCCAAGCCAAAGATTATGAAGTTCAAGTTAAACGACTGGTTACTTCTATTATGATCGCGTCCCTCGCTGTTCGTCATCGCCTGATATTCATCGAGGATAATGTGTTGAAGGAAATTTTAGAAAATCTTGCGTTGCATGGAAACACTATTCAGAAGAAATGCATCGAGCTCGAGGAACTTTCGTCGTATTTTCCAGATAAAGTGCAGAGGTTTGACATTTTCTTTCGACGTTAACGCATATTATATGGGATCTCATGATCCGTACTGACGGTTTTAAAAGGCCAATTAGGGATATTTACGTGCAACCTATCTTAAAATGACCTCGGAGCATGAATGCACCTACTCCTGATCATTAATGTAAAGTTAGCTCGTGTTCTCTTGTTTAATATCGTTTAGAAATTGCAGATAATGATGAATAACTTTGCCGAAAGTACCTCCAAAACAATTATGCTAGTTACACATCAGTTTTCAGTAATTTGGCGAAAATTATTTTATTCTTTCTCGATATGTGTTGGTAAATGACTTCTTATTTCTACTTTTAAGGACACTGGTGGAGAACTTGAAACGACTGTGTAAATACGTAATTGAGGAAAAGGACTGCGTATTTCATTGGTTGTTCGCGGTCCCCTTGCTTCATTTCTTATCGAAATCAGTAGCACCATTCTCGGGCGGACAGCTACCAGCAGCACCAAGTTCACTTAATGACAACAATTGGTGGGGAGCAGATGACTACTTCGACTTTGTTCGAGTTCGACGGCAAGCGTTCAATGCAAGGTTGGAGTCTTTTGATACTAATACTTTTTATAGCGGACATGTTTGGAGTGCGAATAATAGTATGCATGTGATCTGTAGACAAGACAAGGTGACCGGCACGCAAGACATGTCTGAGTGTTGTAAAAACTTGCAATTGTCAGTCAAGAAAAAGCCTAATACGTCATCTTCCATAGCCATGGCCCTCATTTTTCTAAGTAACAGTAACACTTAATCTTTTCATCGACGCATTACGTCGAAACCGTATTTTTGAAATCATTTTATGTTCTGACTATCACCTCTAAACCGTGAAGAAAACTCATAGTTTGTATTGTTTTTTTTTTGTGTCATAGTGAGAGGGCCAACACTCCAGCACTTTTGCAAAACCAACTTTCTCCCATGTTTGAGCTTGACCCATTGTTCAAAAGAACATTTTTGTTGGTACTTTCAATCTGTGACATGAGCAAGGTGTTAAAGAGGGGAAAGTTCTCTTTGTATGAAGTTTGTTGGACACTTCTTCGGATCGTAAAGGAGAGAGATAGGCCCCTATTTCTCACGGAGGAAGAGGTAAATTTTATAGTTGCTATATTCCTATGACAAGTAAAATGACTTTTTACATCTTTTTATTGTTAAAGAATCTAGACTTACTTTATTTTCAGGGACTGGTAAAGACGTAGCAAGAGGCTTCATCACAAAATTCTCCTACAATTATGCTCGCTTAATTGCAAATCTGTTTCTTAAGAATAACAATTTGCCTTAATTCATTCATTCCACTGCTCTGGCAAGGTTTCATCGTCATCGTAAAATAAACAAACGAATGTTTGGCGGGATCGGCAATCACTAATTTTATTCATCACTTAACGAGATTACTCATTCTGAAGTAGTCTTAGGAAGTATCTAGTGCATTTTTATATAGCTACAATCTTCGAATAAGGACTTATACAGTGGGAATACGATGTATGTTATATTGATACTGTTATATTGAGTTATAGTTAGCAACGAAAGGAGTGCGGCTTGTTTCTGTTGTGTTATTTTCCTTTTCACTGTTAATGTGATTGTTTTGTTTTGTTTTTTATTGTGTTTACTGTCGGTAAAATGTGTCTATTAAAATTAACATTGATATATTTTTTTAGTCAGTATTGTAAATTATGTTAGAGTGGTTACTAACGTTAGTGTTGCAAGCAGTTTTGCTATTTTGATATTGTGTGAAATGCATGTAGGTATCGTTAGAAAGTCAACGTTGATATTGTAAGTTATTTATGATGACAAATGTCTAAAATAAAGTAAAACAAAGAAACAAACGAAAAGCAATTAGTGTTTCCCTCATGATAGTGTCTTATTTTCACAGTGGAATTCTCTTGAAGAATGCATTCAGGACATGAACGTCGCAGTTGCTGAAAGGTTTGAGAGGTAGAAGCCTCTATATATATCTTATTAACCAAGCGCGAGGGCCGTACTGGGAGAATATTGGCCTTAGGTCTTGACAGTACGGACCGATCGTAGCGAGGTCCGTACAAAAAAGACCGAGGGCTGATATTCTTATATTCTTCCAGTACGGTCCCGAGCAAGCTTGGTTAATAAGAGATTTATTATACGACTGAAGTTCAAAGGGACAAGAGTGCGGTATCATTCGGGACCATTCGGGACAGTGCCCGGTCCAATACTTAGAGAATATTGGACCGGCAATAGAGCATTTTGAGTGGTTGATTTTAGTTATTGGCCCTCTGACTGCCCGAGTCGTGTAATAAAATATGAGTAGGACTAGGTTAAAAAAACTATCTTAAATCAAACTCAAAAGAAGGTTTTGCTGATTCCTTTTCTGCAATGATTTGTTATGGTCAGGTCTATGGTTTCCAGTACAATTCTGGTTTCTCTTCCTTTCGCTAGGGCGGGACACTTCACTCAGTGGGAGGAAATGACGTCACTAGCCCAAGCAGTATCACAGCTTTTGCAGCACCTGCTAACAGAGCACCAACTAGCAATCCAGAAGAAAAGTCAAATACTCTGTGGCCTTCTGAAACTCCTAAGCAAAAGTCTTGTCCTGGCTAAACAAGACTCTTCTGCTATGCAGTTTGACGGAAAGGAAGGCACTATGCATGAACATAACTTCAAACAATCGTTTGAAAGTTTACGGAAATCTTTGGAAACGCTGCATCGGGCTTCAGGAAGGTTACAGAACGCATCAGAAAAGTACTGCGAAGAAGAATTCCAGGTATTATTAGATGGAAAAACTTTGAACTGCTAAATTTGTAAAAGTCAGTGAGGTTAGGTCAATTTGAGTTGGACTTATATCAGGAGTTCATGTTACATATCTAGAGTACAAAGTAATCCTGTTTTAGTCTTATAGAACCCGTTACGGAGAACACTAACTCATCTCATCTTACGTAAATTGTGAAAAAGATTTTTTGAGATACTAAGGTTTATTTTGATTGCCCACTAGTTTTGGTCGAACCTTCTATCGTTAAAGCTGGATGACGATGAAATGCAACAAAGCCTGGAAAGCTGTGTGAAAGGAGTACTTGAAAGTCGGATTTGTGAAGTGGGTCTCAAGTATTACCTGTATACTTTGTCACCAGCCAAACGTTTATTACTTCGTATATAGTTCCAGTATGGCTACTGCCTCTTATGGAGGGCAAGCAACAATGTTCTCCTGTTGAGTACGACGAAGTCTGCCGAGTTTTACCCAATTTTCCTCGCTCTTGGCTTTTGCTTGTTTCGGAACATCTTCGGATCGCTTCGAATGTTACTCGGAATTAGCCAGTGATTACACTGTTTCCCGGTGTATTTGTTGTTTGATATGGAGTACAACAGAAAACGATAAACATCTCACAATCATTTTAGGATGGCGTGCGAAAAAACAAAGCTTCACCCCTCAGAAAAGTCTTAAAAGGTGTGATCGGTGCATTATGAAAAATAAAGGAATTTTCTTTTCTTGGAAGAGAGAGAACTTTACTCTTTTGATCAGGGAATTATGCCCAGGTCCTGCCGGGACACCACAAAAGATGATAAACATCTCAAATAATTTCACGGTGACTTCACCGGCAAGTAGTTGAAAAAAGACTTTTCCTTGCTGAAATATCTAAAAGGTTTGATGTGAATCGTGGCTCTGAAGAAAAATTGCATGCATTCGAAAAGTGACCATTTTGCTATTTCAATCACCGACAAATGCTCAAAAGAGCAGCTAAATTTTCGAAGCGAGTAAGGTCCGAAAGACCTTACCTTACCTCGAGTTAACACGGTGACCCTACTCGATGGAATGATGGAACGATGGAACGGTGTAATGGAGGAATGGTAGAATATCCCACAACGCGGAATGCCTTGTTGTGTGAAACGGATGTCTCACAAAATTGGAGTTACAGTAAAATGAGAAAATGATATATAATTCACAAGCAAAATTGAAATTAAAGTGAAAAGAAACCTAGTTTAATCATTATTGGAGCTTAGAGGATAGACTGATAGAAGATAGGTGAGGTTCTTGAGCTAGCCCCCACAAGAAATCATTACTATTACTATTGTGATTATTATTATTATTATTATTATTATTATTACTATTATTATCGTTGTTGTTATTATCGTTGTTGTTATTATCATTATCATTATTAAAGTTTTTCGTTAATATGATTATTTCATACCATTTAACTGTTGGTGAGTGTGAGCTAGTCACTATATTCTTGAGTCATCTTTCTCTTGTAAAACTGGGTAAATCCCACTAGTCCTATTTTTCATGTGTTCTTCTTTGTTTTGAATAAATAGATCGACTACCAACGTGTCATAGAATTATATTGCACCCTTGATCTCAGCATTTACCATCAAGAAGTTGACGACTGCCTCATGTCCGCTGCATTCAAGGCTATAGACCGTTCTCGACAGGTAGGTTATTAACCTACACCACCGTATATTCAACTCACCGTTTTTTGCATAACTGAAGAAAATAGTTTACATTTACAGGAATAACTAATTAACAAATGGTAAACAGCACAGCATACACTATTGAGTTATGGATGTACGCGGGAGGTTGCTAAGCACGAAAGAAGCGTAAGAGTCGCTCGAGGCGATAGCCGAGAGCGACTCTAGCTTCTTGAGTGCTTAGCAAACCTCCCAAGTGCATCCATAACTCAATAGTGTACGGTGTGGTGTTTACCATTTGTTTTATAACATAACATTGATACATTGTAGCTAAAGAGTTCCCTTTTATTTAACAAATCTTACGTGACCAGAAAAAACAAGCGCGCGCGGAAAAATAGTCTTTGCATTTGCTCACGTCAGCAGCGTACACCCATGGGCAAATGGGGGACGCTAAATTGACCAATCAGAGCGCGCGCTTTACTTTGGTTATGTTATAATTACTGATCGCGTGTTCTGATCGACCAGTTAAGTTGTGCTGAAATTGTTTTTTCTTTCTCAATCAATAACTTCTTTGTTTTGTTCCAATTTTTTTCGTTATAGGGCGACATCAGGGACGACCAATTGGAAAAGTTGAGTTGGAGTCTAGAATCATCAAAGCTAACTGACCGGCAGGCATCTGGGGTCGGCAAACTGTTTGGTCGTTTTCTAAAGAAGCAATGGCCAGAGGGAAGAGATGGAGGAGATCCTTCGCGCGATGAGCTTTTGCGTCATTTGTTTTCCTGGAAACCGATGGAAGAATACTTGAAGTACTTTAGTACGTAAAGTGGTTTTCATTTTTGTAGATCACCACAAGGACAATTTGAAAATGAGGCTAAATAGATAATTTTTTTAACAATCGTTACAGCTCGCTACACACTTATCAAACTCTGAATATTGATTGTTTCACTCAATGGCGATTTTTGAAATAAAATTTCGCCTTTTTATTTAAATTAAAAAATTGACAGTTATTTTGTTTATAGACGGCCAACGTCAAGATGGATTAAGTCTACCTCCTGAAGGCTTGGGGCTTCTTCATCAGGCATCTTCACTTTTGGAAGAAGTCAGCACAGGCCTCAGGAATGCTGAGATTGACGTGAAAACTCTACGACTTGTTCAGAAAAATCAACAAAAGTTCCTAAAGTTGAACTATTTGCGATCCAGCTCTGGGGAAAATCAATCAAAAGTCCCTCATGAGGCGATCAAGATAGATAGAGTCAAGGAAAACCAAAAAGAGACAGATCCTATGGAGCTGTTTCTTGAAATGCGTTGTGATGAGCTTAAAGCGTTTGAAAGCGAGAAAGCAGCAGTATCATCGTTCGTGGAGTTTTGTTCTGCTTTAAAATCAGGTGAGACCCGAACACTTCGATACTAAGTTTAAAACTACAAGGATCGAAGGAAAAAGAAGCAACGTAACCAATCCCAAAAGCTGGATTGAACGCAAAACCTATATAGTTATTAAGATGCGTCTGATACAGTTATACCGTTTTCACTTTTTTAGTTAAAGTGAACTTGGATGAAATCAAAGAAAAGCTGAAGAAGGACATAACATCTTGTCGTGTGCTTGATCTTTGCCACAAGCGCGGAAACACTGAAGAGCCTCTGGTAAGATATTTTGAACTCACGTCGAAGAATAAGAGAATGACCAAGTATCTTCACCAACTCCAATCCAGTTATCTTTTCCGTACCATCTGGCATAAGTGCGAGGAAAAGGTTGCTCCCATTTGCCGAGATGATCCCCGACTAGCTGGAATACTGACATTAGACGCAGTAAACGAGCTTTTGTGGACCCAGTCTTTCGAAAGATGGCAAACTCTGTGGGATCGAGTATGTAGCGGGCAAATAAGTCTGAGAGAAGTGGATGAAAGATTCGACAAATTTAGAAATGAATCTGAGCGTTTCGATATTGAAATTGGAATAGCACTGAAGCTCCTTCCCGATGAACAAGATAGTGAAGCCGCCATCAATCAGCGGGTTGATCAGATCAAACAGTACCAGAAGCTGAGGGGATGCGAGGAAGCTGCTGCGGCTATCTTGGAGTTTCAAAACGCCATGCAGCTTGAAGGAGACTTCCAAGTACTGGATGACTTTCGCAATCAGGTAGTTATTTGGGATAGAACTTGGGTCCTCTCATTGAAATTTATAGAGTGCCTCTTGACTGAATATCACAAGATGGCGAGTGGATAGATAACAAGCCAGGGTAAATATTGCAATATTTCAAGAGGAACTTACGATAAATGCTAACTTTATTGGGTTTAGCAAATGATCAAAACATGGTTACTTTAATTTCTCTTCTTAATTGTTAAGTTGACGCGAGTTTCCTAAAATCGATTAAAGGTCGCGGGGATACAAACATGTTACAAACTGAATTGCACTTTGCCACAATGTCATTTAATTTTAGTTGGTATCGTTAGGAAACCTATCTTACTATGGAGGCTCACTGAGGAAAATCGACTTTGCTTTGGCATGGATGATGTAAACTGGGGCTGTTCAAGGCGTAATGATCCAAAGAAGAACTATCTATGATGCATTTTAGAATACTCTCACAGATCAGAGAGTATAGTTGTTTGATGGGAAGATGCAACCATTTGATTTTAAACTGTACAGACATATTTTGCTTTTGACTGGTATGATTTTATGATTATTTTTACAAGATGAGCGATGATTTTCGCGGACGCCCTCTCTCAACTATTGGTGATGATGTTTTAGAAATGGGAAAAGATCTTGAACATGTATCACCAGCTATGATCAAATGCTTGGAGACTGTCGCTGCTTGCAAAGACTATATCTACTGGCTTCGCGAGGAAGTAAAAGGTGCGTTTTCCCTAAGAATTTCTCTGAGAGTTGACTAACTTTCAGGTACTGACTTATAGTGACCAACTAACAGACTGACTGAATAAAGAATTGTTTGAAATATTTCACATCAGTGGTAACCTGTGGTATTTTTGTAAAACTGGTTAATATTTTCTTTGAAAAGCATAAGAAAACAATAATCGGAGTCGCCGAATTTAAAATTTTTCTAATTTCAGTCTCCTGAAACTATCACGAAAGATAGATTTTATTTTCAGTCTTTTTTAAAGAATTCTCTACTCACCGTTATATTTCCAGCACCCCATTCATGTTAATGATGCCAAAGTGCCCAATTGCCCCCTCACTTGTTTTCTTTCTTGTTTAGCTTTGAATCCTGTCTAATATTGTTCACTAGGAAGGGACGAGGTGAAAACTCTGGTGGACCTAGCGATGATGTCGGCTGGTGAGACTGACATTGAAACCGATCGTGTTTCCTGTGTGCACACCACTGCTCTTGGCTTTGCTCCCTTCATTTTTGATTTGGACAAAGACACCAGCTTTGGGGAACTTATCAGGACATGTGAAAGCGTGTGGAAGGAGATCGAAAAAGATACATCTTTGCTCGAAAAGCTGGTAAAAGTCTTCCAAACGTTTTTCATTTGAAAGTATTGATTATCATGATAGTTTCATGCGGTCTAAGTTTCATGGCGGCAAAGAATGTAGAAAGCTATCTTTATTTTGGGAGGTATCAAATAATTGACAATTGTTTGATAATGAGTAACCCTTTAAAATTCCAATTTGAATATTTTGTTGATTTCCGTGACGAACAGTATTAAAATTATTTCACTTATGGCGATGATTGAAGCAAACTACGTCTACCGCTGACAGTTTTTTTTTCTTTTTTTTTAAGATATTGATTTGAAAGCAATGCTTCTAACCTTCCTTACAATGCCGAACTTTGATCATACGAATTATCTAGGTAATGCGGTTTCCTTAAAACTAATCTGCTTGATGATAATGTTGCTCTAACAGAAAAGCATCAGCCGCCATCTTGATTGGCTTAAGGGCGTAAAGGATGAGCATGCCATGTCGTCTCTCAAATTGGCTCAAGCTATCAACGAAAAAGGAGTCTACTCCATTGGCAAGTTGCAGGACAGTCCAGCATCAACTCAGCTCTATGACAAGAAAAGTGTCGACTCCGTCATCAGTTTGCTGTTACCTTCAACTGACCTAAGTGGTAAGCCAAAGGAATTCAGTTTGGAGAAACTTCAGGATCTACAAAGTAAACTTGCGCTAATTTCGGGAAAGGATTCACAACGAGGTCAAGAGGATATAAACAAGTTTGGAGAGGTAAAGAATTTAAAGCTGAATGATACTTTTGGCCCCCCAAATTTTTTACATAACTTTAACTCGAGAACCATGCAAATTTATTCAAAAGAAGTTGATAGGCCAGACACCTTTCAAACTAACAGAATGCGGCAGGGAAAGAGAAGAGTGCAATAAAGCAGCAAAGATAACGAGCGATTACTAAAAGAATAGGCTGGAAAAATGTCAGAAAGGGTTAAACGTTTTAGTTCTGGTGAAGCTTACTACATCTTTATTACGTGATGGTTTTTCTTTCTTTCCTTGTTTATTTGGAATACGCTAAAAAAGGATGAGAAATTTTCATTTTTATTCTAGTTGCTACAAGGTGCCGTTCAACTTGGCCAGGCGTATGTTAATCTCTGTGAAATTGGAGACGTGTCACGCCTCCATTGGAATGAAGAATACAAATGTAAGAGCTCTATGGGAAAAAGGATCATCGATGAAATCCGTTTAAAGAGCGAGGAATTTGAAGAACTGTACGACGCATGCAGAGAACATATCAACGAGATGAGGATGAAATACCGCGAGTTAAATTTTTTTACCATACGGCAACTGTTGTTCTTGCGCAAGGAACTCGCCAGTTTGAAACAGGGCTCGAAATTGGAATCTCTTAATCTCCAAGTTTATAGTCTTCTGGAAAAAGTTCTTCCAGGCCTTCACCGAAAATTACTGAAGGAAGCTCTTGGTGAGGCAGGTATCTGGGAAGCAGGTTTTGATCTGGAATTTTACGGCGGCGAAGATGCACGTAGCACAACATCCCAGTCCAGTCAAGATGACCCTGCTAGAGACATCAAACAGATAAGTGAAAAGTACGAGAGCCTTCGTGATAATGTGGAGAAGTTTAATCCTTCAGAGCCTGAACGCCTCGCTGTGGCATCTCTCTGCAACGATACAGAGGGCTCCGTTGCCGAGCTTGTTCTTTGGTGTGTGCAAAACAAAGACAAAAGCGACCTTATTGATGAACTCTACGAGAAAGCTTTGGAAGACACCAGATTTCGAGGCATCATAGGTGAGGATCTTAATTCAGACGAAGAGTCATCACAATCCTCTCAACATTCTGATGATCAGATAAGGTAAGAAAATATATTGTAAACCATACCAAAAGTAACTACAAGAAAAATAGATTTTATCAAAAGTTTATTCTATGACCTTATGTGCGCCGGTTAGATAGAATAAAGTTGTGTTGACAGTTTCGAAAAACCTGAGTCATTTCAAGAGTTAGCCCTGGAATACATGGATATTAGTGGAGCACCAGCCCTCTCCTGTCAGAACAGACTCAACAAAAGTATACAGGAGAACCTTTTCGATATTTCCAGGAACCTGAGCGCAATTAACCAAAAGATAGGGGGATAATTCTTAGCCAAGGATTTTGATGATTAAGTACGACAATGGAAACTTCAAGCCCTCTCTCATTTATCTCTTTTAGTTTACACGGTGACGATGAGTTTTCACATTCAAGTCTACCTGAAGAGGTAAACTTCGATCTGGACGAAACATTAGGGGGCACCTTTTTGAGTCTGGACGAAATTGGCGTATTTCTGTCCTGCTTGGTTGCCGGAAATGGTAATTGAAGAAACAATAAATAATTTAAATTTTAAATGCTACATGGCCTTGTAGTTTTCTTTTTATGTATTTCTTGTTTTTCACTGTGTAGATTGTCAGTTCAAGGAGTTAACGTGCTGAAAAGAGTTTTTCGTATCATAATTAGTATGCACGTATAATTTTTTGATGTTTTTTAAACCAGAATTATAGTATCGACATTAACCGAAGTTTCAGAAACCTAGCTTAATCCTACCTCAGCATCACGTGTTAACTTTAAAAGTCTTTATGACACAGCCTTTATGTAAAGAATTGTTGTCATAGACTCTACCCTAATAGAAGTCTGATCTCCTGTCGTCATAAAAAAATTATTTTACCAGCTGAGATTTATGTACAGCGAGAATCAACATCTTAGGGATACTTGCTTCTTATTCTTTGCTGTGCGTTAAGAAGTATGGTTTTAATGAATCATTTATATGAACCAACCCTTAGTAATGAACATTTCTTGTCGTAGAGGGAAGAGTTGCAAAGAGAGAAATCCAAACTTACTTGAAAAAAGGACAGCCGAATCTCATGCTTGCAGACAAAGGTACGGTTGCGACTGATAACGTCCTCGGTTAGTTGGTGAATGTGAATACAACATAATTTTCCCACCTTAGAAGTAAGCATATCCTAAGGGTTCCGAATTGATTTATCTGTGCTTCGAGCATTGTAACGAAAGGAGACTTTTTGTGGTTCTGTACTGTTTTGATGACTTTTTCATATTCTTCTTTATCATATGACCAGTCAGCCCCGCTCGCGCAATCCGATAGAAAACCATAGTAAAGCTGACGTGTACAGTTCCGGACGGGTTGACTTGAGCCGGTCCAGAAAAGGCCTTCCCTCGTGTAGCTTTTTTCAAAAACTTAAAGGAAAACAGAAATGAGAAAAAAAAAGTCACGTTTTTCAATAAATTGGGAGTTTCATGTTCTGACCTGAGAAAATGAAGGAAAAGTTTTTTCTGCGTTCGTGTCCTATTTAAGTTGAAATTTTCAACACTCAGTAGTCATAGGATAAAATACTTATTGACTGAGTTTAGTCGGGCCGGACGGGAAAATATTTGGCTCTTGGTCATGGGGAACGGACCTCGCGCGTGACCTCGAGCCAAATGTTTTCCTTTCCGGCCCTCCCACTAAGTGAATGAGTACCTATAATGACCTCATGGTAAAAGCGTTACGACAGCAGCTTCCAACTCAGCTAAATTTTTTTACTCACTATTCAACCGTTTACTTCTACATCCGTTTGTCTGCTAATCCACATCTGGTCCCTTTCTTGATTCAATAATTTGTGTACTAACTCTTTTCAGAGAATATCTTTTCCGCTGTTCTTGAACTTTATAAGGACGAGGGAATGCATAGTTTGCCAACTAGCGACGAAGTCCTCGTTTGCACATCTGAAACGACATCTGAGGAGGTAATTACTAGCGTGGCGCGCTTGTACACAATTACAAGAGCAGTCTGGCGTGGGGAGGGTGGGGAAGAGGCGGGGGAAACGAGGCTTATCTGCACGATCGCAAAGTATGGTTGGCGCTGGCATGACCTTCCCCTTCCACCACCTTTAAACGGCTGCCACTCACTTTTGGTGCAACCCACAAAACTACTGTGTGCTAAGAACTTTAAGTTAATCTGTCACTGGTGTTAGTTTCAACCATATGCAAAAAGAAAAACTCCTGACTTAGTCACACCTACACATCGATAATCTTGCTTACGTATTCGTTCTAGTTATGTAAGTGGATTAATATTAAACTTCTGACTGGCTGAAAACGAGTTGATTTTTCATGTAACACGAGTGCAAAGTTATAACACGAGTACAAAATTGTAATTCGAGTGCAAAAAGTAAATAGTGTGTGCACTGTAAAAAGTTCGTCTGTCTTGACTTTCTGTGATGCTCTCTTCGTGTACCATAATGATTCGATTTCGCGCCCTCGTTCCAGAAAGCGCCCACTCTCTAGTAAGCGTCCCTCCCTTCGAATTAATTTTTGTTAACTAGTGCCCCTGTTGAATAAGCACCCTCATTCCAATAAGCGCTCCTATACCAGTAAGCACCCCTATTCCGGTGAACGCGCCTTTTTTTTCTTTCAATAATCGCACTGTTAGAGTACATGTACATTGAGATCAACTATTGTTCATCTTCCTTTAATTGCCCGCTCAAAGCCTCATGAGAAAAACAGAAGTCTTCGTCTCAGTGTCTCAACTATTATGTTCCCATGAGTGCACAATTTCTTTAAACAAATTATTCTTGCCCTACGAGCTCGTGTAATATTTTTGTCTTAGAAATGTTCTCTCGTGCTTATATGCACCAAGTTACACTCGAAATAATGTGATTACCTATACTTATTGCGGTGTGAAAAACACCTAGCAAGTTGAACGTATCGCGATGGTCTACTGCTCTCCGTTTTCTAGGTCGAGTTGTTATGGCGTCGAGCCCTGGCAAGCAATGGAAAAAAACTTTACTGTTTAGTCAATGGTGACCTGTTAGACTATGATGTCAGTCAAAAGGTTGTGGACTGTTTATTCACATTGCTGCAAGATTATTCCAACCCTGAAGGTAAGTGCTGTTTTATATCATACCTCTTGGTCCCATATTCTGGTCTGTGGTGAGCGAAGATATGTGTTAAAATAGGAACTTTGTTCATTCGTTCTTCTACGCAACGCACAATATTATGTAAAAATGAAGAAGATTTAAGAACTCTTACTTCTACACAAAGCACGTAATTTAATTTCGTTTCCTTTTCCTTTAAAAGTAACACCGTTTCATGAATTGAAACGGAAATGGGGAGCATGTAGCTGCTCATCGAGAAAGGAACTGTTCAGTGAAAATTTTCCAAGTCTCAGAAAAGTAGATTCCGTTAAGTCAATAGTTTGCCTTTTAATATTTTGTTTTCTTCGATTTTGGCTTTTATTAGACTTGGCCCTTGTTGTTCTATGCAGTAGCGAAAATGAAGAACGAGCTCATATTATCACCTGTTTGGAGCAGTTCAAAGTATCAATGCCGAGATATCCTCGACCAGACGAGCTGCGACGATTCCTCGCAAAACAGTTTAGAGTGCCAGGGCAGAGGCCTGGTGTGTATCGTGAGCGGCACGTGATTTGGAATTCAGCTGCAGAAGTTGGTCGAGCGGAGAAGTAGGTTTATCACTGATTGCTCTTTAAATCACGCAAGGAAATTTTTTTTTGTATAGCCGCGAGAACAGTTTTAGAGAGAAACGTTGCATTTCTCTTAGGCTTAAGCATCACTAAGAATTGTTGATTGTTTTGAGAACGAATCAAAGGTCTCTTACTCAGATGATCTGGGAAGATGAGAAACATCTTGTGCTTTAAAGTGTGTTATCATTAGAAAACATGTAGCATGTCTCACCAGATTACGATGGTTATTGTAACAACAGGAAAGGCTCTTTGTTTTTTCGCCTTTTTAAATATTAAATTACCTCTTGGTGTATTAGACAATTGAAGACACAAGCCAACACTTAATCCCTGTACATAGATTTCCAAAATGGATGAAATATTTGTCCCATTATTCCTTTTCGGAGTAAATGAGAGTCGAAATAGGGACCTCTAAAGGTCGATGTCATTCAAAATTACGCCAGCAATTTACCTGACACAGCATTTCTCCAACATAAACCGTGCTTTATCCAAGCACTCTAAACGAAAAAGTGTTTGTTTTGTTGAAGCTTAAACGTTCTCGTGGTATCCTCTGACCACCCTGGAGTTGGAAAAACCTTGGTCGTTCGTAGGCTGGCAGAAGAATTGGAAAAGCTTCCCAACAATCAGCTTGTCGTGGAGGCAATGCTCCAAGAGGGTGAAGAAACACTTCGTTTGTGTGTAACAATTCCTTTCCACGACAAAAATGCGCATGTAGCAGATGCTGTTGGTTTTTTTCTTCCTCATGCTATACCATCGGATATACCTTTGTCCAGAATTTTTCATCTTGATTGTTCCTGTGAGGTGAGTTTTTGCTATATATTTATTTTTTATTAATTATTTTTTATGATTAATTGATCAACTGAATTATCTAAAAACATGATAATCATCATCACCTTACTTAATTATTCAAACAAAATGGTGATGGGAATAAGGAAAACTATCAACCAGGAAAAATTTTATTATCAGTAAACCAATTTCGTAGGAATAGGTCACTAAGAAAGGGTTAGTAAGAAAAATCAAGAGACATCCACAATAAATGGCTGAAAAGTCTTGAAGAAATTCGCCACATTTAAGTACAAAATTTCAACAGAGATTTTTTTCACTCCAACTTAGCTCAAAGTAGAAAGTTTTGATAGATATAAGGCATTTCCTTTACAACCAAAGATGTCGTGTGAAGGTATTGATTATAATGTTCAAGTTCGATTTCAAGTCATAAATTGGAAAGTCACCCTTGCTTAGGTCACTCGCCCCCCGAGAGCGATAGTTTTAGTTTGACAAAAATGGCTGACAGCTATCGAAACCGTCAACTGAAAGGAAATTAGCCATGATTTATGTTTGAAGAATGGAAACAAAAAAACAACTTGTATCTAGACTGGAAAGTGAATCAGCTTTTAAATAGAAAGTTGAAGGCTGAACAAGCTTGCGAAAAAGAACCTAAACAAAAATTGAGCAAGAAAACAAGCAACATGAATTATGTTCTAATGCACACTTCCTTGACAGGTAACGCCAGAGTTCGAAACGTTGCTGTTTAATTTACTGATCTTGGGTGAGCTGACTGATGAGTGTGGACGCGTTTGGAGAAGGAACTCCCACGACTTGTATATCCTAGAAGTCACCAACCCCACCTCAATGGTAAGAATTATTTGCCAAACACGACTAAAGGTTACTTTAATATATCTGCCAATATGCTTTTAACGAATATCACTTCATGACTGTTTTTTTTTTTTTAATCTCATCATATATAATTAGGGACCTAAGGAGTCACCTGAGGCTTGCAAGTTCGATGATCTTCTCCCTCAAATCAGATGCTCTCTTCCAAGAGACACTCTTTTCTCCTTGAGAAGAAAAGGCGCAGGTATGATTTGACTCAAGTTTGACGTTGCATAAAAAATCATCGTGTTACTGCTTTCTCGTTGCTAGTAAAAAAGCTATCATGCATTTTGACTGTTTAATTATGATATAAAATCTGTAGTATTACAATTGTAGTGCTAACTGGAACATAGCCAAAGTTAGAACATTTTTATCCTTTGTCCTTAGGCAAGGACTTTATAGGAATGAAGTTCTCACGGCTTTGCATTGGTCAGTAGGGTTGTTAAAGTCGCGAGAGCGCTAGTTCCTCACCACCACTGTGGCCTGGACTCGAACTTGGAGATGGAATCATGTTTCTTGGTTGTAATCCTTTCTTCGGCACTTTTTCTCTAGGACCTCCGATTTTTTTACCTCAACAAAAACAGACCATCTAAAACATAAGTCGACCTGGAAAGAGTAAAAGAAAATCAACTTATTGATTTCCTGCTGAAATGCAATGATAGGAACTTCTCTATTCACCTTAGACTAATCTTCGACTTACTCACTTGATGTACAGTCCTTACTATTTCTACACGTCATGGCATCATCAAAATGTATGTTTTTTTTAGCAGTAAAAGAAAGTAATCGCCCATCATTTGATGAGGGAGAATTAGAGAGCGACGAAGTTCAGCGTGTGTGGCAGTATCTTCAGCTGATCAAGGAGGAACCTGAACTTATCCAGCAGTTTTACTATAATCCAAGCAATAAACGCACGAGTCCAACCGAATGTCTTAAAACATTAATCAGGTTTGTAACCTGTTCCACGGGAGAGACAGCAGTTGTCTCAGAGAAAAGCAAGCGTTCAAGCCTCAAATTATCTACGTCCTTGTTTTTCTATCTTGGTACAGTCAGGCGGGTATTCTTGAGATTCTCGTGGTTGGCTTCCCTTATTCACAGTCGTTATGACTGTGAAATAGTTCATTTGTTTCGTATCGATTGAGAACAATGATTGGTACACGTTTGTCAAATTACGCACCAGACGGTTAACCAAGCCGTCATCTGTTTTTGTTGTTGTTGTTTTTTTTTGTTTTTTTTATGGGGGGACCACTTAACAGTGGTGTGACTATACACTTTAGTACAAACAAAAGTACGGACGGAAATTAAAGCAAAAAAGTGGCCGGACGCTTCGATAGGCCACAATAGTGGAATAATGAATCTCAAATGTGTGAGGTAACTTAATTATAATACGCGAGGAAATGTTTCTCATGGTAATACGCTACTCGCAACATATCCTTGAATAGAGTGCACCCAGTGTTAACTCTCCACAAAGGAACTCGCTGTTCGACAGAAGTGCTTGGGAGACCAATCTGGAGACATCTCATAACAAAACCAAATATTTATTTAGTTCTGTAAGGGCTCTTTTCTCTGGATCTTTATGTTTGCACTTTGTAGATTGTTACCCTTTAATTATTGGACCTAGCTCTTTGTGTAAATACTCATACTTTGTTTACTTTTGTCAGGAACTGTGGAGTTAAGAACCCGTCATGGTCTGAGCTTCGTTATTTTGTGAACTTTTTGAACTACCAGCTTAGGGATTGCGAGAAAAGTACGTTCTGTAACACCTCTTTAGTAGAGGACACCTTGGAAGGATTCCGGACATTTGTGGTTAATTTTATGATAATTATGTCAAAGGTTAGTTATAAAAAATGAGCAGAAATATCAGCGATTAATTTCCAAGATTTCAGAAGTCTTAAACATCGATCACTCGTCATTGGCAATCCGTTTCAATCATCTCTTTCGGTGGTTATCTTGGTCCCTCTACAATTATTGTATTTTTTTCACTTGGAAAACTTTTTGTACGAGGTCGCTTTCGATAAGAAGACCGTTTGACCTGTCACAAATGAAAGGGTGGTAATATTGCTGTGACTCTTCTAAATGATGCAACAAAATTCCATGTTATTGGTACTGAAACTTTGTTGCTCTCTGTCAGGATTTCTCGATGCGATCTTTAACAGACAAAGATACCAATCAGATTCACGGAGCATCAGCTGGTTCAGAGGAAGAGCAAGATATTGTTCCCTTCCGACTCCGGAGACGTTGGGAGAAGAGGTAATACTTGCTAATACGTTTTGATCTCGCCATTTCGAATGAGCTTAACTTTGTAACGTTTACATTTGACACAAGAAGACAAATATTTCTTCCCTTTTTTAATTTAGGCCTCATCCATATATCTTTTTTCATCCGGATCATGATACCATGACTTTCCTCGGATTCCAAGTTGATCAAGAAGGAAATCTTCTGGATCCGCAGACTCAAAAAATCATTCAAGAAGGGATCATGACAAGACATCTTCGCACGGGACTTTCTGTGCAGAAAGTGGATTTAGAAAACAGCTTTGAGTCCTATTCGAAGTAGGTATCAAGTGGCGACTGCTGAATAAAATAGATGAATCAGTTATTTGGAGTCTCATGTCTCGTAACTAACGTTCGTGACTAACCTCCACCAAGGCATGGGAAGGAGGGTGGATGGGAAGGACTCTTTTGCTTTGTGATTAGCGTGTTGGAGTAGGAGTTAAGAGGTCCCGGTCCCAGCCCTTCTCTATCCTGAAAAACACAAAAGTACCAAAGAATTTGCAGAAGTCAAAAAGTAAGTGAAAGGACGCTTCTTAGCATAGACTGGTATTCCCTTGAATTTTTGCTTGTTTTCTAAATTGCTTTTCCAGGGTTCAAAAAATTCAGTTGCTGTGCGCTGTCATGGGTATCGACTTCGGACATGATCCGGATGACTCGTACGATCCGGATGACTCGTACGAGCTGACGGGTGATAATGTCAAGAAAATTCTTGCCATCTATATGAGGTTCAGATGTAACATCCCAGTTGTAATCATGGGGGAAACAGGATGCGGAAAAACAAAGCTCATTCGATATTTTTGCGGCCTACAGACAGAGGGAGTTAAACAAAGAAACATGCTGTTAATGAAGGTGAAACCAAAGCTCTATTCTCGATTCTTTTTTTTTCAGTATGGTTAGTGAGCGACGTTTAGACATCAATGTTGATTTTACTGCCCGTCTCGGAATTCTTAAGTAAAGTATACTGTTAGTAGCACTGTATTTGAATTTATGTTTCTGTTTGTGGCACTGTACTCTCTTTGGGAAAATGAAACAATAAATAAAAAAGTATTCTTCGCAGAAACCTCCTGAAGGAGTAAACCTAGAATACCAAATTTTACGGCGACAAGATATGTAGAGAAAGAAATTTGTTCAGAGTTACCTTATTCTAAGTTTTAGTGGGTGTAGTTGAAGCGGGTGACAGGGGACTGGATATTCAGACGATGAGATCTGTAACGAGGGAGGAAATCTTCTTCTTTTGCCCTGGTTGTTGTTGGCTTCATGCCTCCGCTGGCCCCAGTGGTGATGCAAGCACGCAGTGCTATGATAATATTTTTCAGTGGATATGTTATTTGTAGGTTGAGCGAGTAGGAGTATAAATAAAAATTTTGTTGCTGTTGTTCATTTAAGATAGAAATTCCACTGCAAAGAAGTTCACTATTAGAATGATGAGGAGAAATCCAGCAGTAACAATTACAGAGCTTCCTTGAAAAATGTAATAATGAACTTGGAAAATTGCAATGTCATCACTACCTAACCCAATGTTTGTTATTATGTCGCCTTCTTTAGATCCATGGCGGCACCACTTATAAAGACATAGAAAGAAATGTCCTTCAAGCCGAGGCAATGGCCATTAATAATAGACTGGAGGGCAAAGATATCGACACCGTTTTGTTTTTTGATGAGGCGAATACTACCGAAGCATTGGGGATGATAAAGGAAATTATGGTGGACCGAAGATGTAACGGTCGTCCCCTGAATGACAGTTTGAAATTCATTGTAGCTTGCAATCCGTATCGAAAGTAAGTCTTGTGTTCATAGCGTGAAAGTGGTAATTATGAAATGAAAAATAAATGCTTTTTTTTTAAAGAAAGAACGTTGTGGGGGAGGGGGGGGGGGGAACGGGGGAGATGAAACAGTCACTAGCGGTCAGTCTGGATTGCGTTGTGTTCTGGGGCCCACGCCGCACTCTCACTGCGCCATTCTCTAAAAGGAGGGAAAAACCCCGAATTTTCTGAGAGGGTTATTACGGACATGTAATTTATTTCAAGTTTGGCGCTTACGGTGTCTTACAAGTGGCATTCTGATTTAAGTTAAATGTTGTCATCATTATGAACTTTAAATCCTCAGCTATAACTTTGTAGTGATCCGTAGTGATCACTTTGGATCCGCAGTTGTAACTTTTGATGTGCAGTTATGCCTTTTACACCAATATCCGGCGTATTTATTGTCAAGTCCGGCCGTAATAGTAACCTTCCAAACCAGCAACAAAACACGATGACCAAGTCACGTGACGTAAGTTAGTTACGGATTTCCTCATTTGACCAACACCAAAGCCTAATTAGGAAACCCTATTTGCAGGCACACAGATGAAATGATACAGAAACTAGAATCTGCGGGATTGGGCTACCATGTAACAGCTGAAGAAACTGCTGAACGCCTCGGTAAGAGTGAGAGATTCTATGTGAAAAACCCTACCAAAATAATCTGGTCTGATTTTCTTCATTATTAATTATGGTTACTTTGCTATCATATAGGTAAAATCCCATTGCGTCATCTTGTTTATCGTGTTCATGCAATACCAGAGAGCATGCGTAGTATTGTTTGGGATTTTGGGCAGTTGAATCCGGAAGTAGAAGAGCTTTACACCCAACAGATTGTGAGGAGATATGTAAGTACATATTGTAAAGCGGGAAAATCGTTGCATCCGAGCAACTTTGAAATGCAAAAACACACTCTCCGATCAACTTATCGTTTCCTTCGTTAAATAAATACAAAATACCCGGTGCCCAAATCAGAAAAAGGTAAACCGTAAGTTAGGAGAAGATACATGTAAACTGGTTTTGAATTAGCTAAATAAAAATTATATTACTAACTCTGACTTCATAGATGAGGGCTCATACTTGTCGCCGTTTTTCCTTCTCGCAGTGCCAAAAAATTCGTCAAAAAATTCGTTGCTCGGGGAACGAAGTTTTTGATGATTGCTTATAGTTCCACGGGAGTGATATCCTCTGTTTCTCGTCTCGTCGCAACTTTCGAAAACTTCCTTGAAAATCTTTAGTTCATACAGCGTTTTCCTTTTGGTGTTCTCTTTCTCTTTTTGTTCGGAAAAACCATTTTCGTCTTCATCGCTTACTACAACAAATCTTGCAGAGGCCATTACCCCAAACAGCGGAACGACCAAGGTCATTCAGCAAAGTTTGTAAAGGCCGGAGTCGAGACGTCGCTGCTCAATTTGACCCCTCGCGTTACATACTTGATCATTAGATTATTTTAAAACCAAATACGCAAAAATTAGAGAATATTAATTAAAAAAGCTATTTTTGACAGCTGGTAAGTCGGCTGATAATGTCCGCCACTGAAAGATTGTCCCAAAAAATTAATATTTGGTCGAGAAGCTAAGCTTTGAGAGCAAATTTGAAATTTTGAGGAAACATTTTTCAGCGAGAATACAGGAGGAAATTCATAAACTGCCGGTTGGCACTTGAATCGATAAAGCCCTTGCTAATCTCTGGTATCCACACTTCAATTTTGTACAAAATCATTCTCTATTTTTAGGTTCATCAAGGTCGCCTTCCAGGAGATGAAAACCTAGTCATTGCCATAGCAAGTGTTTTAGCAGCCTCCCAGAGATTCATGAGACAGAAAAAGGTGTTTTGCTTGTTGAGCAACAGCGGGTTATTACCTTTGTTTGATGAAAATGAGTATTTTAATGACTTGATCTTTTAGTTTCGTCATTACGTTTTATGATCCTGCTGTCAATTGTTGGTAACTACATATCATGTCTGTTTTTCTGCGAACTCTTTTAAACCTAAACTCGTTCCAATAGGAAATTGGTGAACCATAATGAAAAATTTAACACAGTTGACGTTATCGTATTTTAAAAAGGTTATTCTCAAGGTTCTCTAATAATTGGTACTTAATCGTCATCCTTGAATACGAAACGATCGCCATAGTTTTTCAAAAACTGGTTTTAAATTTACACTTGCAGGATGAATGCAGCTTTGTTAGCTTACGTGACGTTAAACGAGCCATGGAGGTCATGCTGTGGTTTCACAAGCAGTACCAGCACTTTTTTTCTTTGATGCAAGAAGAGGAAAGTGAAAATGAAGACGATAGCGAGAATGAAGGCGACATCGAATTTTATACAATGCAACCAAATCTGAAAGAAGCACCTTATGCTTCTGATGACGAGCGATCCGTTCTTAAAAAGGAAGAACATGCTCCTTTGAAAGGGGAAAGGCGAACGCTTATCGATCACTCAAGCTGGTTTAATCCTCTCAAAGAAGATATTGCTGTCAAAAGAGAAAAAGACGAGCGATCACGCCTGCTTGAGATGTTACACACTTTAACTCACGGAAAAGGACGGGTTGCTCTTCTAGAAGAAACCTCAGAAGATTTAAAGCCTCTGCATGTGGCTCCTCGATTCGATCCTTCAAATACACTCGACCTTGAAGAATCTGTCGCAGGACCGTTCCAAGAAGAAAACGTAAGTATAGTTTTAGTTAAAATTTATTCAATACTGGCGAAGACACTTGCTGTTTCAATTGTAATAATTACCAATTGCGCCCACTCCGTTTTACTCCTATGAATAATTTTTATCTCATGCGAAAAACATATTCTTTACGAACTTCACAATCGACTAGTGAGTAATTTTAGGCGGTGATTAGGTCAAGTGAAAGCATCATCACTCCTTGACTTTATGACAGCTCGACACCATGCTGCCATTCACCAAATGCATTGATTATATGGTTGTTTTAGACCTCAGAATACAAAGCTTAGCATTACCTTGTATTTTTGAAAGCAAGAAAATGGTGGTCTGAATGGTAATTTCATCAATGTCCAACGCATTTTCGTTTTTGGAACTTACATTAATTCCACTATTTTTTATTAATGTTAGGAAGATGTCAGCGACAAGATTGACCCTGTAACCTGGTCTTTAATTCTTGCTCTTGGCGTTTGTTACCAAGCACGGTTAACAGAAAGGAAGGAATATCGCGAGGCAGTGGAAAAATCATTCCGACCCCCATGCAGGCTTCCTGGTGGAGCTGAAAGGATTGAAAGAGAAATTTCTCGGTAACTTTGCTATTTGTTAACGATGTACTTACAAGTGTAAATGTTGGCTGAGAGGAATATCGTTCAAATTTCCTTTCAACGCCTTTTTTCAGTTCTGGCAATATTCCTTTTTCAGGATTCTTACTAATTTTCCTGTAAAATATCGATAAGACGTAATGGTCATTCGACTGAACGACAAAGACATTTTTCCAGCTTGCTGGAAAGGGGGAATTTTTTCGTTATTGTTGTTTTGCCATTTGAGGAGACAAATATAGAGGAAAGTTAAAATTTTTTATGTGGGTCAGTTCTTTGTTATGAAGATGATGGTAAATACATATGCACGATCCTCGCAGTAGATAGCGCTATTTAAGCTATAGCGAAAATCAGACCTGAAAAAAATCAGGCCTGTACGGGATTCGAACCACTGACCTCTGCGATACTAGTGCAGCGCTCTACCAATTGAGCTAACAAGCCAACTGGGAGCAGGCCGTTAAGTTGATTCGTAATAAACCCGTGAAAGTGATAAATGAGATACAATGAAATATATGAAGTTCATATGAAGATGATGGTAAATACATATGCACGATCCTCGCAGTAGATAGCGCTATTTAAGCAATAGCGAAAATCAGACCTGAAAAAAATCAGGCCTGATTTTTGCTATTGCTTTAATAGCGCTATCTACTGCGAGGATCGTGCATATGTATCTAATACCGCAGTACAAAATATATGAACTTCATATATTTCATTTTATCTCATGATGGTAAATATTGGTTTCTACGTTTCCTTATGAAGATGTCAAGAAGCTTTGATGGGGGAGCTAGAACTTGGACCCAACATTGCCTGCAACGAAGCCCTTAGTGAAAATGTGTTTATGATGGTGGTGTGCATTGAGCTGAGGATTCCATTATTTGTGGTTGGTAAACCAGGCAGCTCCAAATCCCTGGCCAAGACTGTTGTAGCCGATAACATGCAGGGAGCAAGATCAAAATCTAAACTTTTCAAAAAGTTTAAGCAGGTAAGACCGAATAACAGAGTGCTTATGACACCATGAGAATAATAAAATAATAATGAAAAAAAAAAAAGAAGAAGAATGGTAATGGTAATGATAATGATAATAGCTATGATAATAGCTATGATAATAGTAACGTTAATTGAAAAATAAAAACCTGTGAACTCTTTTAGACTTGTTTTCTGTTCTGTTTATGTTCCAACTGTGTTAATTCAGTGCTGTGGTGATTTTCTTTGAGAGGCGCGTTTAAGAATCTCTTTATTTAATAGCTTTTCGTGGTGTACGGGGCGGTTCCAATGTAAACATTTCATTGAAGGGAAGAGTTGAGGTATATACACCACACAAATAACATTTTGGGAAGCTATCTGTAGCTTACAAGGGTTCTGGTATTTTTCTCTCCCTTCAAATAAATTTTATCACAAGTAAGGTTTTACAGTGAGCTGTAAATACTTAGAAACGGAATCAGTTGCTTCAATTTTTTATAACAGATTCAGTTGGTTTCGTACCAATGTAGCCCTCAGTCCACCCCTGACGGGATACTAGCAACATTTAAACAATGTAGTAAACTTCAGGAGAGCAAGAACAAACAAGGAACTCCAGACACATTTGCTTCTGTGGTAGTGCTAGATGAAGTCGGACTGGCAGAGGACTCGCCAAAAATGCCCTTAAAAACTCTACATCCCCTGCTGGAAGATGATGACCAAGACGACGAGTTTGTGATCCAGTCTGGAAAGAGATTTACACACGTTGCTTTCATTGGTTTGTCCAACTGGGCGCTGGACCCAGCCAAGATGAACCGTGGAATAATGCTTTGCCGCAATGAACCTGACGGTGACGAACTGGAGGCAACTGCCAGGTAATGTTGTAGTGATTCCATTTAATTTCTGATTTAGATTTCAGCTATGTACTTGATATCTAGAATTTGAAAATGACCTTAAGTTGGGCTATTGCAGTGATGTAATGAGGTGCTCATTGTGAAGGCAAACGGGTTTATTGTGTTGCGTCGGAACGGAAGGGAAACAATGAATTAACGATTAAAATCAACATCTTGCTACGACGAAGGGCCAACGCGCGGAATTTCAGCTTTTCTAACAAACCTTTGGTGACCTATATTCGATAATATATTGTTTGCATGATAAAGAAGGACATAGAGAAAGTTTAGGAAAGAATTTTTAGGCTTGAGTACGAGCGTAAACCAAATGCAACTGAATCAAAGCGTTAATTTTTCGTTTCTGGATTTCTTGAATAGAAGTGCTGCTGAAGAGATTTGTAACAAGCACCAGGGAAAGTAATAGTTTACTTCCCATTGTCATTTTATCCTCTAAATTTTCTTTGTGTAATCAAACAATATGTTTTCGAACAATATCATCAGGATCTCTGAGGTGTTGGTAAAGAAAAAGAAAGCTCATACCCGACTCATTTAGGGAAGGCGCGTTCTATTTCAAATCAGTCATTTTTTCAAGGTGATTTTGTAAATAACGTGCAGAGAATAGGATATCTTTCTTTCAGGCAATAACCATTCACCGTCTCCAACTTATTCCGTAATCAACATGTAATCTTACTAAATACTGTTAAAGTTCGAGTGAGACCTAAGGTTCATCTACCGATTAGGCTTTTTAGATTCTACGATTGTTGTCAAGAAAGCAAACTGGAAATCAAACAATGTTGTCAAAATGTCTGAAATACGATCGTTCTTCATCTTTGATGTAAGTTATATTTTGAATATTTCAGGGGTATTTGTGGAGGTGATGAGGACATAATGACACACATAGAACACCTTATAACCCCGTTGGTCCGTGGCTACAGAGACCTCTACACCAAACAGAAAACCCTGAAGAAACTGATCGAGGGAAAGAAAGATGAATTTTTTGGACTACGAGACTTCTACAGGTTTGGTTGCGTTGACCTGATCTGATTATGTTATGAAAAATTATATATATATCTGTCATTTCTTTTGTTTTAAAACAGTCTCATTAAGATGATCGTCTGCATCGCAAAAGAGCAGGAACGCCGACCAAACTGGGAAGAGCTCGAACGGATCATCAAGAGAAACTTCAGTGGCTTACTGGAAGAGGCCTTTAACCCTGTGAAAATACTTATGGACCATATTGATTTTCCCGAGGAATACGTTCAGGTAAAAACACTTTTTTTCTTTATCACCTGGAGTTACGGTTAAAAAAAGCTATCTTTAAGACCGTTAGTTCTACTAAAATTTGGGATAAATCAAATACATATTGATTTATATCTCTTGATTTCTTAGATTACACACGTACGATGACTTCGTAGTAAGGATTAAACCCTTTTAATTTAATTGACGGACCGACTAAGAATACCTCCAGAGAAAATTCATTAGGGGCATTCTCCGGTGGTAGTTCAGTTAATAATCTGTTCGAGAGGATATTCCAATGATACTTCTAACAGGCATCCGACGATCGCACAGTTTAAAAAATGTAATTTACTTCATATTCGTAACCACCAAGATGATAATTGTTTCCAGCTGTTACATTCTTTAGGTTATTGTATACTTTACTCTAGCCTTTAAAATTCCGTAAATCTCGCATAACTTACAGGATGAAGAACGTAGAAAAGTGGACTCTCTGGATCTTATTAGGGCAAGCCTGAATCGGGAAAGCGTGATGGGGTAAGTCTGATACCGAATTGTCTACAATTCTTTGGTAGAAAATGGGTCTTTAGATATGTACTTCCTGGAGTTTTGTATGATGTGATCGTCTGACCTGTTGTAATGATGAAAATGATTTTAAAATTATTTGACATGCTTGTGCTGCCGCACATGGCCAGTCAGTGCTCGTTTCTCTGTTCTTTCTAGACTGATTACTTATGAGAATTTCAAAGATGGTATCCTTTTTTCGCGCAAAAAAGTTTGCTGTTTCTTTGCTTTATAGAGATGGACGGTATCTGCTCATCATGACTGAGAACTTTGCAGCTTTGCCGAGAATAAAACAGCTCTTGTTAGAACAAGATGAGGAAGAACCATACGTTATCTTTGGAAGTGGTTTTCCTAAGGACCAGTTATTCACTCAGGTGAAAACTCTGTGCTAAATGTCGTTTTCCTCTTTCAGTCAGTATATGTGTTTACTATCTTTGTCACTGTTTAGATCACTATGCCACTAGATCACTAACTAGATATCCTTAAGGCTCTTTGCCTGTTTTCTGTATCCCTGTCTCCTTGTATATCTGCCTTCTTTTTTAGTATCTTTGTCTCGCTAACCGTTTGTTTGACTCTCATAAAACTGTTTCGGTTGCTCCAGCTTTTTTTTCTTTTTTCTTTTTTTTTTTTTTTTGTCACAGCCATTCTTCCCACCCTTCCTTGTTATTTCATTAATCTTACAGCGGTTCGCTTATTAATGACTTAAACATATTCAATGACATCATTTTAAGATCTATGCCATAACCAAAGATTGTTTAAACGTACTTTCTGCAGGTTTGCCGCAATATTAACCGTGTCAAAATGTGTATGGAGACGGGCAGAACGGTGATTTTGCTGAATCTCGAAAACCTGTATGAAAGCCTCTACGACGCCTTAAATCAGGTCAGTCGCAATCGCACAATAGAACGCAACATGTGAATTTTCTGTACTTTATCATGCGGAAGTTACTTGATCGGTGGCGCACTATACAATTATACAGCTACATCTTCCTTGTCATCAGCCTTTATCTTGAAGTTGTTTATAAATTTTCTTTTCAGTATTACGTCTCTTTTGGAGGAGAGAAATATGTCGACCTTGGACTCGGGAATAACCGAGTCAAATGCCGAGTTCACAAAGATTTCAGGTAATGACATAAGTCTGTAGTTTCATGAGGAGTTGAAAATAGCAATATTTCAATTGAGCTGGCTATCATGCACTTTTGACTAAAGTAAAGTAAAATCCTTTATTTAAAACACGATCAGATTATAAGCATTACATGATTGTGGGGTCGCGTATCTAATTAACTCTCCTAGTTAACCTACTATTAAATCATTAAAGATTAAATTATTGAGATTATTATCCGTTGTAGTCACCATCTGTCTTCTCATCGGCTAAACGCCCACAGTTAATTCTGGGAAACAGCACAACCTACAGATTAGTGAATAATCTGTAGGTTGCGCGCGCAATGCATGATTTCCGGTGGAGCAATGTCAAGTTCACGGACAGTGAAGTAAGAATGGCTTCTCGATTCGCTTCATCGACCCAGCGAGAAATTGAGAAATTACTTGAAGATAAAGATTCGGAAAACACTAAAAGATCGAGAAAAGTGGCGAAAGAACTGTTCTACGAATACCTTGAAGAGAAAAATATCCAGGAGCCACACGACAAAAAGGAATTAGCCCAAGTGAAAAATTTTAATACCACTCAGTTGTGCATTTTTAAGTGTTCGAAAATAAACTGTGTTCGCTGCGATAATGCATTTGGCATTATTTTCTTTAAAACAATGTATAATAAAATAATTATAGGATGAGGTTTTTGTGATGTCTGGAATAATCAAGGTCTCGGTTAGTGTTATCAGCCGAAGCCTTCGGCTTCGGCTGATAACACTTACCTCGACCTTGATTATTCTGGATATCACAAAAACCTCATCCAATAATTGTTTATTAGTCGCAAAGCTCCACTCAAGGAGTTTTACTAATTACCCCACAAATTTTTTCCTGAACACAGCTAGATAAGTTCATTTCATCAAAATGAAAGACACTATGACAACAATCTTTGAATAACGCAGTTTGTTTTACGTCAAAGTTCATCAAACTCGAAACAAAATGCTGTCTGTTCATGAGGGTTAGCGTCAAGAAACAGATATCCTTTCGCGGGCAGCAGTGAAGAACGTAATCGGTACAACAGGTTGCACTCATTCGCAAAAGTACTTATTTCAAACAAACAACTGTTGCAATCATTCTTTTCAACAGGCTTATTGTCATTGCCGAAAAGGACGTGGTCTACAACAAGTTTCCCATTCCTCTGATTAACCGCTTGGAGAAACACTTCCTTGTTATGTCATCTGGACTCACTGAGCCTCAGAAAGAACTGTCTAACGAACTGGAAGACTGGGTTGAAGGTTTTGCGTCTATACTGCATCGCACCCACGAAAGACAGAGGTTTTAAAAATAAGATCACTCTAAGCCAGTTTGCGCCTCCCTTCAAGTTATTTTCTTTTATAGGGTTAATATTGTCGTTATTGCTCATAAAGCTATCTTCATCTTCTCATTTTCCTAAAATATTGCAAAAGGCCTGCTATTTGTTGGTGAAATTCATCTAAGTACTTGTTAGTTACCAATGCCTGAATGATTTGAATTAAGACTGTGTGGTTTGTAGAGTTGTAAGACTGAAGCGTGTCATTGTGGCAGTTTGTAATTGAATTTATATTCCGATTGAAAGGATATATCGCGGTTCTACTTGACCTACTCTGTAGGTGACATATTCGCCTTACTAAAGAGCTAACCCCGTTTTTCCATCAAGAAAATTCACAAAGGGAGATGCTTTCATTGGTTACGACGAGGACACTGTTCCGGCCGTGGTTTTGCAAGTTTGTGCTGAGCTTCACAGCGACGGAACCTCCCTCACAGACCAAGATAGAAAGTATTGGGTGGAAGAAGTAAGTTGTGCTGTGATAGAAAAGAAGTAATACATTTGATTAGCCATAAGGTTAAGCTCGCAAAATGAACAGTCTCAGCGAAGAGAACGTGGTGTGCATCTCTTCTAGGCCTCTAAGTACATCCTATTGGGGTACCTACTCTTTATAGGGAAATACCAACAGTTCAGCTGAAATGGTTCATTCGCCTCTGGGATATTTGTAAGCATGGGCTGGGGAATATAATTTCTGTATTCTGTTCAGCGAAGCTGCGTATAAATCTTCCTATTCCTCTTTCTTCTTTGAAGCCAACACAATTTCAGGAAATGAATTGAAAGCAGAGGGTTGGTGTCAAAGATTGGTATCCCAGATGTTCTCGTCATAGTTGTTTACTATGCTGCTGTTGTCTTCTAAAACTGACAACGACTCTTTCAGATTGATGACGAATATATAGCAGGGTGGAGGCAGGGATACCGTGTTTGTGTGTACATAAAGTTTTATTTTCCTTCAGGTGCTTAGCATATGTAAGGAGCGTTTGCTACAGTGTGCGACTCCCGACTCTGTTACTCGTCTCCGTTTCTCACGTCTGAGCCCAAACGCAGACGAATTATGGACGAAGTACTTTCACAAGCAAGAACACTCAAGCCTGGCCAACTTTTTAGAAAAAGTAGTCGGGGCTGCCAAGTTTGGTGCCGATGGGATGTCTAATGCATCATTTCGTGCCCAAGTAAGAACATCAGCTTTCTTAAAAAATGTTTCCGCCGTTGGCTTACCTTTAAGTGTTGGTTTAATCTATAAAAATTGTCCTTTGTTTCGACATGACTGTCTGAGGGAAGAACATGGGTGAGGATTAAAAATTACTGTTGAAGATCTATATACTCGAGCATAAAAAGCAAATGTCCGGCCACTGAATTTCTCTCGCATAATGCCAGCTACAATTTTTCCCCAAATTCTCATCAATCAGTTCGCGAGAATTTCTTATTTAGGAGATTATCTCTGAAAAAAATTTAAGCTGTGGCAGATTTTTCCAAGTTTGGTTTAAAATCTTTTGCACAACTCTGTAACTAAATCGATCTTGAATTTCGCGAATGAGAGGAATATGGTATCACTCTATTAAGAACTACGTTCTCGTTATTTTTCCCTCAGATTTCGACACACTCTCGTCTTCTGACAGAACGAGACATTTCTTCCATTGCCGGTGCTGTTAACCTTCATCCAAGTTCAGTAAAGTGTGTCTCACTGAAGGAGTTCCAAACTGAACAGGATTTCTGCAACCGAATAGGGTAACAACCAGGCTTTAAATATCTTTTTCATAAAGTTTAGGCATGTAGCTTCAAAGAGAAACAACGATGGTGGAAGAAATTGTCTCGATAGAGTCACGACAACTATACCTAAATTCATTTCATGCTCTATTACAAAATCCGGCAATGCAAATACTTTCGACGAAAGAGGATAAATCTGTAATACTCAAAATTGAAACGTGACTGATTAGATAAGTGATGATTGCAATAGGGATGCATAAATAAGATTATTAACAAACTCGTATCTGTGTATTGTCATGTCAAGCGCCAGGCTACTAAGCCAATCTCAAAGCGTAGTTAAGGGAAAGGAACGCAACCTTGGACACTTATTTGAGAAAATGCTCTAAACTAAAGGAACTGAATTTTTCTTATGTACTGGTCGTTAATGTACTTTAATTTTTTTTTTTTGGAAAACTCTACCACGAATTATCTATTTACTGTTGAAACGAAGCAACGTCTTTCGAAGTCGTCAATTCATTTTACAATTCGAGTCTTAATTATATGTCAATCAGGAGAGACTTTTGGGCCAAGCAGGGAGGAAGGGAGAGCCTGTTAATCGTTCAGTGCGATTCGGCTCACCAAAACCTGAATTTGGTGGCATGCTCTCGTCATCTGCTCATAGAAGAGTTTCGGGAAATGGAGAAGGAGTTGGAGGAAATGGCCGAAGATTCGGACGAGGATTTTACTGGTTGCAGTCACATTCTCATGATCATACAGTTGCCTAGAGTGACAGGGGGCTGTAAAGAGTTCGTTGGTGTGCAAGGTGAAGGATGGTTGTCTGTCCACATCGACGAGTTGTGCCCTCCAAGTGAGGAAATACCACCGATTGAAGCACTGACGGAACGTTCAGTCAGTGAAATTTTCGAGGGTGCCCTTAACGAAACAGAAAAGAAAGAAAATCATCCTACTATCAGCCAAGTTCTAACAAGTTGCGTGCAAATGGCGGCCAGCAAGATCGAGGATGATGAATCAACGCTTGAAAGGGCAACTAGAAGGATTGAATTGCTGCTTAACTTACTTTCGAGCACTGGTAAGATCCTTGAAATATTCTCAGTTCAAATTTACTCCTAAGGTCCATGAATAGGGCGGGCCATTGTTCAAGGACTTGGTCAATTTTACCAAACGCTCATAATGAATTCAACCTCCCCCCCTTTTACTTTGGGGCCTTGTAGACTATGAAAATACATTCCCAAGAACACTGTTCACGTACTGTTATCTGAAAGCATAAGAAAATCAATCCCAGCCATATTCTTTGCTTGTTTCTTTAACAATGCTGCTGAGGGACAACGTGAACAGCTTATCGATACATTTTATACAAAATGGCTTTTTGGGAAATTTAGCTGTTAATTACAAGGTCGTCCATAGCTTCATAGTCAAAGTTACCCAATATTTTGATATTTTTCTTTTTAGGGCAACAGGATGACAACCGTTTCGAGCTGGTGGTGGCAAAACGACTCCATGTCTTGCTAGTAGAAAGAGATCAGCGAGCACCAAAAGAGGGAAAGGAGTGGCTCGAGGACGAGGCCAAATCGTGCACTGTGAAGGAAACTGGAACATTCAAAAAAGCACTTTGGCGCCGTTTCCAGTCTGTCGTGGCCCCTATTCTGGCAGAAGTTATAGCATACATCGATCGCGACGGAAACCTTGAACTGGCTGCCAGTGAAGACCCTTGGGTATCACGTCTCTGGTTGAACATCTTTGAAGACGCGTCTTTTTCGGATCTCAGTTATGGAATGTTTATGTCTCGAGAGGAAGATGTGGAGAAAGTCAGAAGCAAAGTTCCAGTTGTAAAATCAGGTTATCGATCGCATGCCTTTCAATGCAGGTTTCCATTTTCGTGGCTCCTCAAAGAACAGATAGATGAGATGTTTCAAGAGGCCAGAAGTATTGCAGGTTAGATTGACTGAATTGGAGCTAAACTCTTTTCTAGCACTCGAATGATCGAAGATATGTCTCGGCCTCGGTCTAAACATCTTTCTATTCTTTAATAGTTCCTACGATCACGACTCATCTCTATTTTCCGTATGCGCTGTATTAAGCCCCCTTCTTTCTGAAGACCTTTCGCCTGTATGAAGCTTAAAGTTTTTGATAAGTTCCTTCTCTCAATCCTTCTCTTACCTACCAACTAAAAAAAACAACCTCATAAAGTGTTTTGCTTAGAAACTTCTCTATAAATGATAAGAGTTTGTTCATTTGGGCAAAATTAAAAATAAACATTCATTCGACAGCCCATTTTAGTTTTGGGTAATCATCAAATCTGTATTTATTGATAGAAAATTCTCACGAAACCCTCATTGAATGCTTACGGAGGTTGTTGGACGCTTCAAGCGTGAGGCAGATTGTTTCCGAGGCCACCTCAAAAGGCGGCGATGATTCAGTGGCTCGTTATTTGCATGACTTTACACAGATGGTGCACAAACCTCAAGATGAAGCTGAGACTGAGGTAATTGTGTAAGAGGAGTGTTATGTCTCATCACTTCAAAGAGCAGTTTACTATCCGCAAAACTGTATCTACGTACCTGTCATGGATGACGGTACTAACACGCTTATGTGGCTCTTTGTGGAGAATACTAGGCCATTGAAGTTTCAATCATAACATCGTTTTATCTTCATTTTTAACTCATGAATTGGGCATGCAAAATACAATTGAAATGCAAATGAGGTACGCTCGCTACTTAATTTTAAATTGCTGTCCATCCTTAACTAAAATAAAGTATTTAAAGGTCTAAATTAGAAGATATAAGGTTAAAGAAGACTCGGCCACCGAAAATAAGAACATCAAGAATCCTATTAAAAATCGACGAGCAGCACAAGTTCTCACCTCATGCAGACTTTGTAGTGATTTTACTCAAACGGTAGTTGTTGAAGTACCTTGAGGTACGGTAAATGGGCATGTACCGAGCGAAACGATAAAAACACAAATAATTTATCTATTGTATCGTTAATAACAACGAAAAAAAGAAAGGAAGAAAAAAAGGCAACTTAGTTTCACCCGGAGTCCATCGCGGGCCCTTAGAACAGCAAACTCATCCACTCCTCGCTGTGTCAAGACAACAGCACATAGAATAACCAATATAAAGCAATAACTTTAACTAAACCGCTGATAACACAGCGGGCTCGATTCCGTACGATAGCGAAGTTAAGTCATCTGTCAATTCACGAGTTTGCTCACAGAGCACTTTGATTGACTAATTGATTTACTATTAGTATACCCACAGTTAATACTCTTCCTAGGGGGGTTTCATTAGGTGGGTTACCTCGTTTTAAACCATTGATTAATTAAGTTGAAAAAGTGAATTACGGCGGATTCTATGTCCATATCTAAACCATTTGATGAGCTATGAGATCCTTTGTCTTCTATAGATTGTTCAAAGAGCGATTACAGCCGCTGCAAAAGAGCTTCAGATCCGTGGACGTTCACCAGATGATAGGTTCGCCATGGATTTTGCACTGATTCATGTGGCACATTCTCGTATTCAGCAGCGACTCAACTGCTTAGCCTTGTTTCTTCAAGCCAAGCCTGACCTTGCAGAGCACCTTTGTAACATATTTTCTTGGGAAGAAAACGAAATGGTACGTATCGGTTTATTTAAAAATTTATTACAGCCATTGAACGTGCGATCGGAAACTCTTTAATGCTAACAAAATAATTTGTTCATGCGGTACTGAGCTCATATGTGGAGAATTATATTGGCCTTCTACACAGTCGAGCACGTATCCACATAATAATTCTCTCATTTACAAGTGAATAAACATTACTTTCTCAGACTGTTGATGCTATTGCTCTGCAAATGTGCCTGGAACGTATGGAACCTTATGCTGAGGAACTAAAGACCACCTCACAGAGACAGGCTTGGTGTGACTCAGTTTTGTCAGTGAAGATTCCAGTGGAAGAAATGATCGGCAAAAGGACGACCGAAGACAAGATGCGTGTTGGAGAAAAGACTGAGTCCATGCTAATACACTGCAGGTACCTTTTTTTAGTTTTAATACCGTTCTTGTGCTTTCTATTCAATCCGTTTATTCTGCTACTTTGGCTTTAATTTCAGATCAATGTGGCAACGCCTTAGTGCCGTGAGACTATTTATCGAGCACGCGTATCCATCCCAAGACTCAACAGATTGTGGAGATTTGCAGAGCATTTTAAACCTTTGGAAGGTAGCTGTCACATTGAAACTAGGTTTTTAAGCAAGACATAATTAGCAGAGTCTAACAGAACAGTGAAAGCCAATTGAAAACCTCTTTGGAGATGACTCTTACGCAAACGAACGGAACACAAAATGATATAAAAATAAATAATACTTTTTATTATTTCGCACATGTGTATTCAACTTTTTCATGATTTGCTGATTAATAAGTTGGGCCACTAGTTACTCAGTTGAAGCACTGTCCCGTGTTACCCTCGTTAAATAAAGTTGATTGATTGATTGATTGATTGGTCTCAGGCCCTTGGTGAAAAAACAGATTTTACAAAGGCAGAGTCCCTGCACACTGTTGAACGCTTTTTGATAAGCTGTGCGAAGGATTCTCTTCCACGATTTCAAGAGTAAGTAACACCTGAAGTTGCATTGAGTTCACTTTCCAATTAATATCTAATAGAAATTCTGCTTTTATTTAGTGAGAAGTATAAAACGAAACGCCAAGGATAAGGCACGAGAGGTCATCATAATGAAAATGTGCAATCGTAATTACAGCGTACAAACCATGTGACCAGTGTAGTTAGCCCAGTTTTATTATTTCATCTAATACTTCCTTACGTGCTCATGCAGTTTTGTTAATATTGTTTCTACTAGAAATGAAGACTCTGAAATACAGGCTAAATTTATCCATCGTTGCAACGCATTCTTCATGGAGATTATTTCACTGTTTTGCTTTGGAGACGACGTGCGTAATTTGGATCCAGACGTATTTGAAATGCTCATGAAATATGTTACGGGAACATACTCTGCTGGTGCAACGAGGGAATTCTCACCTTTTCCTGAATCTGGAACAGACAGTAGTCCTGTTGTGAGATCATTCCTCTTGCAGCAGCTCATCAATTCAAGGTGCGTCTCTCCATATATTTTAACGCGTTTAACGACTTTATCTGATAAACTTTTTGAAGATATCTTGATAAAGTAATAATAATAATAATACTTTATTGACTTATATTGTGCAATTATCAATATAAAAATTTTCAACTGTACATTAAAATTAAATGTTAAAAATTCAACTCTACAAAGGTACTAAAAACTAAAAATGTACACTAAGAGGATGTAGAAATATAAAAATTACATAGAAAGAATTCAAAATCTTTTGCAAATAAAAGTATTAATAGCTTTCTTAAACTTGTTTAAAGATTGGATACTTCTTATAAAACCCGCACATTTACTCTTTCACACGGAGTGTTATTGATCGCCATGACTATTATTCTCCAGGCAGTTTTTCTCGTAAAAAACAATTTCATATCAATTAACCTTTCTTCTTCGTTTAATGATCTCCTAATAGTGACAAAAAAGCCAAGCAACACCTAGAGCGCTTCCTCTTCCAAGCTCAAGGCCTGTCTTCAGAGGTGCCTCATATCCTCAATGTTTGTCTACTTGCCGTGCAGTGTATGGAGGTACATATGGATTTATTCTAATTTGGAACAAAGCAGTTATAGTAGAAGATAGCGATCTGAGACAGAAGAAAAAAACCTACCAAAATATGTTAGCACAGGAGGAAGGGCTTATAATCTATGGCTATGAGCAATAGAAATTAATCAAGGCTTGTAAGCGAGCTATTTCGTGTCTTCCAATTTAAAACTTCAAACCTAATGAAAAACAAAAATACCTCAAATTCGGTTGCTGAAAAGCACTATTTATTTAATGGAATTGCATTTTACTGACTGTTCACTTCATATTCCTTTTAATCTGCAGAACTACCACGATGGTACATTGGCCATGTGCGCTAGCCTCGATCTTCCACTGCAAATTGGTAGCGTTAACAAGATTTGCCAAGATGCACTAAGCACGTTGCAGGAAGACTTCACAAGTTTTGATGAAATCCAGGTAGATTCATTGGAAGCAGTGGCTAAAGCACGCTGCTGCTTAAGGATAGCGGCGTACTACCTATACCTAAGCTGTGTTAACGACGATGAAAAGTGGCTTCAAAGGGATACGCGAGATACAATGGCATACTTCTTCAATACCGTTCAGGCCCTTTGCTCGTTGGGTCCGCCAGGTTCCAAATCTCCTGCTCTCTTTCTACTCAAACAGCTAGTGAAACGTTACGGGGGACATGCCATTGTTACCGTGTCTGAAAAGCCGGATCTTGCGTGGATCGTTCCCGCTGAATTTCAACGAAGTGAGGTGGGGCGGTTAACAAAATTATATTTCAGATTGAACTTAATCTTATGCATTTTAATTAATGTAAAAGAGTAACCACGAAGTACTGTTTACCCTCGTTGGCGCATATAGCTATACATTATTTTACTCCTCTACAGGTAGGTCTTCTTAAAAGCTCAGGAGATGTCCCCTATCGAACTAGCTTCAGATACATACCCTTGGTGCACAGCGAAATGAACTGTTGTAATCCGTTATGTTCTTTTAATCAGCATGCGCACTTCAAGTCTCGTAACGGTCGTCACCGTGCCTGCATTCTCCCTTTGTTCGATCAAATTCTGCATAGCTTTTTGCAAACCGTTTTTACAAGCAAACAGTGCAACAGTGCAAACCATTTTTACAAGCAAACAGTGCAACAGTGAAAGGGTGTCTATCATTACTTTTGCAGTATGTTTTCGAGAAGATACTACAAAAAAAGGTTTATATATTTACTAAAAACTGTCAACAGGACGCTGAGATGAATCTGGATCGGTTTCTTGTGTATGGAGAGTTATATCAGGAATTAAGAGACTCGATAGCCAGAGCAATGTTAAGCAACGACACGGATGAACTAGTTGCGTCATTAGAGGTAACTAATAAACCTTTTTCAGCACTTAAGAAAGAACTTGGTACTCAAATGTTCTTCACCTTCTGTCCATATGAAACTGCAAGAAAAAAAAAGGTGTAAGAACCGCTATGAATAAATTTTGAAGTATTTAAGCGTGTTTGGTATCACTTATTAAATGTTACTCGTACCGCGACAATAGCTAACTATACAATGTACGACCTGATTTGTCAAAAGCTAATCGTTCATTGTATTGTTAAACTCGTAGTTACTTTTTAGGAACACCAGATCGCACCTGCTCTTGGTTTACTAGTTCAATAACCCTAGTGGGATGTTAAGAGAGCACAAAAAACTCATAAATTACCCGATCGCGAGGTGAAATTGTGGTCTATTACTTGCATACCATTACTGACAAACGATAAAATGTAAAAAAGGAACTTACTCACTTCCCTATACCATCTGTTGTGTTTCAGAAGTTGCGCGAGGTACCGAGGCAACACGCTAAAGATATCATTCTTCTTCTGGCTTTGTATCGAGAGATCGCAGTGCCGCAAGGAATGTGGGCCCAAAACTTGCAGTTTCAGCCTGAAGTGAGTGATAAAGTTGTTTCCTTCCATTATATTTCCTCATTTGTTTCGTCATTTCAGACCAAACATGACAAAAAGATCAATATATTTTATATATATATGGGTTATTAACCAAGCGTGAGGTCAAGATGGCTGGATAGTGGCCGAGGTCTTTTTTTTGCATTTTTATGGACCGAGACGAAATCGAGGTGCACAAAATTGAATGCGAAAAAAGAACGCGGCTAATATCCAGCCATCTTTACCAAACAAGCTTGGTTGATAAAGGATTTATTACATTGCAAAAAGATTTCGCTTTATTAAGAATTAGGAATGACTTGTTTACTTCGAGAGCCTAGAAAGAAAGCCAAATGTGATTGTAGCACAAAAACTCACAAGAGTCGTTTCTGTTTTCTTTGTTTTGACTATCTCCTGCCAACTTTTTGCGTTTCCATCGCCGAAATTGTCCAAGAATTACGAACGTGGTTCTAATTCTTTTTTGTTTTGTTTTTGTTTTTTTTTTTTTCATGCGCGGGATCAATGCAGGCAATCCCGAGCGGGCAAGATGGGCCCATCTTGCCCGCTCGGGTAGCCAATCAGAACACAGGATTCGCTTCATCTTTCCCACGGTCGCTGCGAGCGATGGAATGTTAGTTGCAACAAGATTATGATTTGTTTACTACCTATAATTGTGCCGTATATTGTACCCACTAACAACGTAATGTTATATCATCTTTAGAAATGTGCTGTAATTACTGACGTTATCCTGTCAAGGGTCAGATTTCTTTCTATCACTGTAAGTCAAAATATCTATATTTCTCAGTACTTTTGCACAACGCAGGGTTTAAGGAAGTCTAGCTCGTAGCTATATTCCTCATGCATGTCTTTTGAATGATCAACTACTGAAAGATTATTGATATTGTTTGTATTATGGCCCATCATACAACATGCAGGTGGTAGTGTTGTTGAAATTGATCAAGATACATTTTGGCTTTTATAAGATCCCAATTACCAAAAACATATTGCTGACATCACTTACAATATGTTGCTGACATCACCATTACTACTTATACTACGATTATAACAGATTTTAGGACAGAAATTATTAAGTCATATCATTTAATTTTCCTTTTTTTTTAACGAACAGGCGCAACATTTGGTCACTGGTCTTTTGAGGAATCCTTTCGGCCTGGGATTTCCGGTGCTTACCGTCCAAGAGACCCGCAGAGAAGCGGAGAAGGCTTTGCCTGATATCTTGTTTCACGTGACTTCCGTCCTTCGGTGCATAGATTTTGACGAGTTGCTGAACCCTTTAAAGGAAATTTTTCTCGCTCCGCGTGAAATGCTGGTGAGTCCAAATGGTCGTCAGTTCTTAGATCGGCTGAAACCTGTGTGGTTGGGTATCGATGATAACGAACGTCTCTTGAGAACGTGCTCAGTTGTCAAGTGCGTCTAAACGGCATTGGTTTTCAAAATATGTCTAAGAGCTGTCAGCGACCTGTTTAAATCCGGTATAATGATGGGAAAAGTCTCTCGCAGCGACACATAAATTTCAAGCCAAGATATCACACGCAAGAAAAAGGATACTTAGATGGTGCTCAATTCAAAAAGTGGCTTATAAGTTTGTACAAGACCCGATTTTCTCTTTTTGTAACTGTTGCCACGTCTTTTACCACTTACCTTGCAGGACTCTTTTCTTCCAACAATGCCAGAAGACAATTTTCATGAGACTCTTTCAGCCATGACAGAAGGTGGAAAATGGTATCGTAAGTATTGCATCTCATATTTATTTCCCTGATGGGATTAATGTACTCCGTTTTTTCCTGCTGATATCGTGCGATCGTCGTCGTAGATCTCAGAGTCTTCCTATAGGTAGATGTCTACCATTGTTATCTCGTCAATTATGTTTTAAATGCTTTGCATGTTACTGATGGAAGTTTTAGGTATTACACAAATGAATATTAAAAATTCTATCGTGCCTCCTAGGGTCAAAAATTACTTCTTTGTTTTTCAGAGTGTCCAAATGGTCATCGTTACTTTATTGGTGACGTAAGTACTGTCTATCGATCATGTAACTGTGGACTGACTGACTGAATGATTCAGTTATTGATTGACCGATCGACTGATTAATAGATCGTTATTTTTTCCAATTTACTGACTGCTCTGAAAGGGAGGTTCTCTTATAAAATTGCCCCTAAAGTAGATTGTATCCATTATTCCTGATAGTGTGGAAGACCAGACGAGGAGAGCTTTTGCCCCACTTGCGAGTCGCCAATTGGAGGACTTAAACATGAACTGGTTGCCAACAACAGGGAGGCATGCAGGCAAGTGATATTGTTTCAAGACAATGCAACATTTGGTTTACCTTTATAAGTAGAGGAGCTTTTTAGGAATAGTTGTGGTGTACAGCAAATTTTTAATCGAAAATTCATCTACTTGGGGAAAATTACACGAAAGCGAGGCAAGTCAGGTCCTGAGGGTTTGCTGTGATTTTCCCGTTCGCTTCTGAGTGGAAAACAGTGGATCCTTGCAATTCGTCGAGACGAAGGAAGGTAGTTTACCATCTCCGGTAGAGGGAACATGAAATTGTTTGTTGGGTTGATATTAAGTTATTGAGAAGTGGCTAGGAATTTATTTTGATACTTTTGCCAAGGAAACAAAAACATGCGGGTGCTGAGATCCGTCAAAGAATTGAAATAACGAAACCAATTGTAGCCACCTTTAATCAATCGGGCGTTCGCGGGAACATTTGATGGATTATCGTACGTGTTATTTTCAGGATCGACCGTTCTAACAAAGGGCATATCTTGGGAGCACCTCGACGTTTTACAGTCACTGAAAGAGATCTTTCTCCTTCTATGGTAAGCTTCCTGAGGATCATTCTCCATTCAGCCATGATGACCGGAGCCCAAGAATATCCTGAGGTAAATTATATAATGGTTTGTGAGGTTTCCTAGTTCTAAGCCAAGTAAAAGGGTTAGTATCTTAGAGGTATTTTTCTTAACTAATTTGTTCAGTAATCGTGAGGTTTTTTAAAGCAAGCCTCAATTTCTCAAATTAAAGTCCCTATTCACCCCTAGAGGTTTATATATATTTCCATTCTTTGCGTTATTAGGATTAATCTCAAAAAATATTTTTTCTTAATTAATTAAATATTCCCCGAGATATGTAGCCTCAAAGTTCGTCCTTTGGCCACGCCCTTTTAATTTGGCAGGGCGAAGTTAATACTCTGGTAACTAAAAGTCCCCCATGACGTCACAGCCAGAACGTCTTTCGATCGATGTGCCTACATTCAAGGTATTTCATGGAGGAATATGTCTTAAGACGAATCTGGTGTATTTGAGCAACCAGCGACCACGCAACGAGTCGGCATTTTCACATCATTTTACAGCAATAGACACATGTTCTTATACAAGAAGTTAACATTCGTTCTTGCTGGGACGTCACTGAATGTTGGAGAGGTAGTAGGCACGAGACTCGACTCAGTAACTCTCTCCCAGCCAAGTCAAAAGGGCGTGGCGAAAAGATTAACTTTGAGGCGGCATATCTCGGGAAATAATTAATCAATCGCAAAAATTGGTTTTGGAGATTAATCTTGATAACGCAAAGAATCGAAATATATATAAACCTCTGGTGGTGAATAGGGACTTTAAGTTCTGAGCACTGTTCCGACTATAGAGTACCACTCTTATAAGATCGATCTGCACATTCCTCTAGGCCATTAGTCAGCTTATACGTGGGCTAGATGTTGAGCCAGGTAATGTAACTGGCTTCCTCTGGGACCATCTTGTGAATGATTTAGAGAATGTATCGGCCAGCCTGGAAAGAAACGTGGATGAAGTGTTGCTGATAGTTCATCACCTTTTAGCGACGATTGTGGACCGTTCAACAGCCAGTAAGTCCAGTTAGTTTTGATAACTTCAAATAGGCCAAGAGAGGAGTAATGTAAGAGTAATGTAAGTTGCTAAACTGGTTTTCTGAAACGTTAATACATGTACATTTTGATTGACTATTGGCCTCATATGATTACCCGAGCAACTGTGCGCCTTCCTCTCCCCTATCGCAGCAACAATCAACTGATAACAAGTTAGGATCAACGTTGGGTTAGGGGAGGGGTGGGTACGTGGTTTTTTACATACTGATATTGATCCAAAAAATGCATCATAGGATAATTTTTCTATCTCAAGGTCCTCCTGGAATCATCTATATGGAGCTCCCTCACAGCCATTCTGAACTTGATCTTTTTCTTAATCCCCTTCTACATTTGTTAAAATCCACGCTTAAAAACGGCTTCTATTCTCATTATTACAAATTAACTCTTTTTTAAGAGGTAAAGTTGTTTTTATCGAAAAGACAGGTGTATCGATAGACTTCCAAATCAGAGTCATATGATATCTGAGCAACTGATACTCTTTATAGTTAACTTGTATCATTGTTTTGATATCCATTTTAAGGAGAAACTGATGGTGCTGAAAAGTGGTCAACTAAAGAAAAGAGAAGACAGTGGGAGAACGAGTTTTCGGCCGTATTTGCAAGACCTCTCTTCACGGTAGGAGGTCTTCCTCCTCTTTCTAGGATACTCATTATTTCGATTATTTTAGTCTACTTTTTCTTTTTTCTTTTATTTTTTGCGAAGTGTCTCTTCGAAATATTTTTATCGTTTTGTGATTGTTTTTGGTCTTAAGGTCTAAAGTTCACTGCATTTTTCAGAAAGACGTGTTGTTAAAAGTCCCATTATTACATTTGGACAATGTTCTCAATAAAGCTTTGCTTGTGGTTCAACAACTAATGGGTTTGTCATCGGCAAATGGAAAAAAAACAGATTTCGAAGAACTGCGCGCTCCATTGATAGATCACCCTAAAGATAATTTGGTTTCATCAACTAAGTTTAAAGTGTAAAGAGCGTAAAGAGCGCTCGCCTTCCACCACTGTGGCCCGGGTTCGATTCTCTGACCTGGCGTCACATGTGGGTTGAGTTTGTTGTTGGTTCTCGTCCTTACTCCAAGGGTTTTTCTCCGGGTCCTCCGGTTTTCCTCCCTCCGCAAACACCAACATTCCAAATTCCAATTCGATCTGGACAAGAAGAGCCACCCAGTGGAATGTCCATTGCTAAATTATTTTATTTATTATTTTATTTTAAAAAGCTTACGTTTCGACTTTAACTCTTTACGGTGGCCAATTTACTATTTCAGCTTAGTTGATAAAACCAAATTACCTCGTTACCCCACCGACGCAGCACCACAGTTTCTTTAGAAACGTATCCCTTTATTCATCCACCCTGAAGATAGACTACTTGTGCATGTATTAACCATTTTGGTACATTTTTATTTTAACTTTCACAGAACCTTGACGAACATTTGAAAAAATTCTATGCCCTGTCTGTAAACGACAGAAGACTAGGTAATGACGACTTTAATTTCAAACAATTCACTCTTGAAACTGACTCTTTTCAAAAGATAAACAGTCACAGAAAATATTACAATGACAACTATGATATACCTAGTAGTCCAACTACTCCTTTGCCGTGCGTCTCTTCAATAATAGATCACAGATGAAGTCAAAATGTAGTAAAAGCAAAAACGTGCCGCACGAGGCGCAACCGAGTGACGCGTCTTATAATATGAAATCAGGTAGAAAGCGTGAGACGAAATCAAACTTTGAATTTTGTAGTACTCGCAACAAGCAAGACTCTAAATCATGCCTTTTTAGATCTCTCCCTCTCCTCATCAGACCATGTGAAGACACCAAAATGCAGGCAATCTAACAATGATTTGTAGTAATGTTATCTAGATAGTTTACGTCGGACGTCTGTTGCAAAAGTTAGCTAAAATGTGTCACCACTTGTGCAAAATCCTATTTTCTAAAGAAGTTCCCTCATCCAAACACCTACGTACCAGTCTCCGAACAAGGAGTTAGACTTTTCAAGGGAAACTCTGCATTTTCTGCTTCATAATGCAGGGAACGATCCACTGATGCGAGAGGTTTACGAGGTGGACGACCTTTCACTTCCTCGCTCGGCAGCAGACATCCATCCTGGCCACGCAGCCTTCTGGAAATATAGGACACGTTTGACTGTTGAGCACGTGATTCGTCAGTTCCAAGACGTTAAATCAAACATGGCCTCATGTAAAGTCCTAGGAAAGTTCTTGGAGGAGGTAATTTCAATTTAAGCAAACTGTTTAGCAAGGGGCAGACACTGATGTTGACGAATACATTGAATTTATATGAATAGCGATATGCAAATGAAAAGGAATATTTTTCTTTGTCGCAGGAACACAGACTTCGAGCAGTTCGTCACCTGCCGGACATACTGACTTTGCTAAGAGTACTAACTGACCGGTTTTATCGACGAATCGACAGAGAAGATGCCAATAAGCTCACCATACGAGAGTTTTTGCAAAAATTGTCCAAAGGTAAACCATGTAGTAGACTAGGCTGTACAATCTTGCTTTATGGATGAAGTAGGCCTGACAGTGCCTTACGCATGCAGTGCATAAAATCACAAGAAAACTATTCGGAAGGATGATTTTCAAGGAGCTGTCTCCGTGTACTCGACTGCCAAAAACCAAACGGTTCCATTTTTGACTCTGATGATATCTTCCATCAAGTAACCGAAGTATCATTCGCACGTCTAGTCGCTAACGAGACTTCTTCTCGGGACTGCCTTCTCACAGATAACTCAATACTTACACGACTGACTGATTTCCCAGCCTTACAGTCTTACCCGTGCTTCCGGATGACGAAGTAGAATAATCCACCAATAGAACGATGACAACGACGACGAAGCAGCTTTTTTTCGTCTTTTCTGCCACTTTTACGACAGCTGCTATAACAGTGATATCCTCGTGATGCGAAATTCCAAGCTTATTCTCACCGGAAAAGAACATGTTATTCGGTTTGGACCGGACCTAACACGGCCACAGCACTCGTTGAGCGACAGCGAGGATGCATGGTTAAATGCATCAAGCACCGTCCCTCTCACTTCCATCCTACAGGGAGTAATAAATGGGTGGTGCTTCAGCTTTAAAAAGATGTCCCTTTTTCGGTTCTTTAACTCCATATAGCTACGCTCACAGAATGCGAGTTAGGTTTAAACTAACGTTTATTTCATTTTTCAGACCAGAGAGACAAGTTCAAAAAGTTATTCCAAAGCTTTTGCGCCGCTTGGGATCAGGTTCGCCATCAGCTGTGTTCACCAGGTGAGAAATTGAGCATCGAAAGGCTTGAAAAACGAACGTGTGTGTGTGTGTGTGTGTGTGCGCGTGCGTGTGTGCGCGTGTGTGTGTGCGTGTGTGTGTGCGCGCGTGTGTGTGTGTGTGTGTGTGTGTGTCAGAACAAGAACAGAAGGGCAATTAGTCCTTAGATTCATTAACTATTTCTCACTAATTCTTGCACGTTAATATTTCTCTTCGGCAGGTCGTTTTACGCTTTCTCGAGAACAATGCTCTGAGCCAATAGAAATGGCCTCCACCGTATCCTTGTTACTACCAACAAACGATGGCTCAGGTGTTTGTTGCAAAGCTTTGCTGTTCTATTTGGTCAATGCAAATAATGATATGGTAGAAGCATATCACGGTGCTGTTGGCTCTCACGAAAGCGCACGGTATGTTGAATTTGTTCATTTCCAAATTCACGTTCGAGTATACGGCCAGTCATACTTCATTGAATGTTTATGACGTCATTACTACCGCACGATTATTAAGAAGTTGAAACTTATATCACTAATAATATCGCCGAACAATTTCGTAAGCAGAGCCAGTCATTAACATTAAAAATCTCCAACCAATCAAAGCAACGATCTCATATCGTTTGCCTTGAGGTCTTATCTTTAAGAGACCATTGTGAGCTTAATCCTCGTTTTCTAATTTTACATCCAAATTTGTGGCTTCTACAGTATCTCTTTTAAGAGGTTAATATGTACTCGATAAATCGATAAAAATTGACATCTTATCGATGTTTTGTTAGTTTCCTCCAATGGTTGTAGGCGCGTTGCTCAAGGGTGTGAGGTCTGACACAGACGCACCGTAATGACTCTTTAGATTCACTTTGCCATTGACGACATACTTGATTATGATTCTCCGGCATCTTACTGTCATTGGAGGGTGTATCAGAATGCTTTATTATTGTCAAAAAAATTTTATTTTGTTGGTCAAGGGGGGCGAACCAGCATGCGAGGAACCCCGTACTCTCCTAATCCCTCAACTACAGAATTGCTTCCTTTTCTTTTTTTTTTGTTTCTTTTACTTACCCGTGCATAATTCATTTTATCTGATTGATAGTTCCACTGCTAAGATTCCCCTTTCGGAAGTTTCGATGTCGCAGTTGGTAGCGTATGACTCGGAAAAGGACTTGCTACCTGTGATGCTAGCTAACTGCACCTACTCACTAGAGGTAGGAAAGGAAACATCATTGCAGTACAACTGGGAAGCCCTCCAGAAGCAGATAGTTGATAGGTACTTACGGGGAAGGCCTATCGTGGAATTGAAGGTAAATATTTCCTCTATTCCGTGGTAAGAAAAATTTACGGTCCTAGAGACAAAATCATAGCTTCCTGGAAGGTTTACTAAATTTGCACAAAACGAAAAGTAGATATGTTAAACTAAAAGAAGTTTTAAAAGCCATAAATGGAAATTCGGTATTTTAATCCTCTGTAGCTTTTCTGTTAACTTGAAGTCGGCGGTATTTTCCTTGGTCGTTTTTACTGTTCAACCAGTTTGGTTGAAGGTTCTTTATGGATTCCGCTAGTTTTCGTGACGTAGATCTTATATCGAGCGTATAAAAGATTAGAGGAATCTCACACTCTGTAGACCAGGGCTAAGATGTCCAGTGGGCAGACAATGCTATTCCATGGATATATCGCTATCCAGCGAATAATTGTGAACAAAAAATGCGATGTAAAATAACTCTCATGAAGTAAATTCAGACAATACTTACAACTCTCTTTTAGCTGGATGATTTCGTGTTTCGTGAAGATGACCGCGATGTGTCCTTCGACAACTTGAGGGAAAAAATTCCACAGGTTAGAGCTGTGATATTCACCATTTTTGGTGCCTTCTCTCTTCAAGAAAAATGAATTAATTTGTCAAAGATATCGGATAGAAATCACCAGAAATTACAGTTAGAGGCTAGAGATAGTCGTAATGTTTGACATTACACTGCCCAGATTCCAATGCCAGCTCTGGACAAACGACTGAAGAAAAGTTACTTCTCTTCTTTAACATGTAATAGTATAAAAAAGGTAGATAGTAATCAGCTCAAAGACCATAAAGAACGTCACAGAGCGGTTGCATACACGATCAATGGACTGAAATCTAGCTGCGATTGTACGAAAAATCTTAACTGATTCTGCAGATTTGGAAATTTAATTTCGAAAAACCGCAAAATTAAGCCCCTTTCGCAATTTGAAATTTCTCTTCGATCCTTTTTTTTCAGTGCCTAAACAAAATTGTCGTCTTTTGTGTTTTTTTAAAGGAGCCAATTGATAGTCGTAGCCGTACCCAGATTCTTGCGGATTTGAAAGACCTCAGGGACGTGAGTGATTTGCTCTCAACCCTGGAAATGGCGGTTGGTTTCTTGTCCAAGGCAGGTGGAAATCCAGAAACAAAAATCTGCGATTATCTCAAGCGTGTTCTTCGTCTCAGTGATGGAAAGTCGAGCTTAAAGAGTAAGAAGGTGGGTAATATTTCTTCTTATTACATGACTCGGGCAGTCAGAGGGCCAATAACTAAAATCAACCAATCAAAATGCTCTATTGCTGGTCCAATATTCTCTAAGTATTGGACCGGGCGCTGTCCCGAATGGTCCCGAATGATACCGCACCTTTTTCCCTTTGAACTTCAGTCGTATGATAAATCTCTTATTAACCAAGCTTGCTCGGGACCGTACTGGAAGAATATCGGCCCTCGGTCTTTTTTGTACGGACCTCGCTGCGCTCGGTCCGTACTGTCAAGACCTCGGGCCGATATTCTCCCAGTACGGCCCTCGCGCTTGGTTAATAAGATATAATACAGGAGGGATTAAAATACAACAACCTGATGTTTTTTTTAAACATGTTTTGAAAAACGGTTCCTTATTTTCTTGATCAAACGCAGGACTTCAGTTGAACGCCAGATTCATATGAACACTGGGGTAGCCACCGGGCTCACAAATCTTTTGTCTAGAATGCTTTATGAACATCCATTACCATGACTGTGCTCAGCCTGACATCACGTTTACTGAATTTAAGCCAGCTATAGTTGCTACTTCATCGTGCCCTTTAATGGGTTGCTGCGAAACTAACGAAATCTTCTGCGAATCTGCACAGGATACAACTTAAAACTTCGGTAACAGCAGAGGGAACCAGTGATTTATGCTCCAGGGATCTCTAAATTTTCCCTGCAGAAAAACCTTAACTGGTACATCATTATCTTTCAGGCTCAACAGTTTTGCTGTCTGGTTCATGTGTTGGATCTGTGGTCCACACTCGCCGTGGCGCGTGCGAAATCCTTATTTGAACATGGACAGGTATGTTTTCATGGAATAATTGAATCGAATCCCATGAGTTCTCGTCTTGAATTTTTACATCATCATCACAAAGACAATTCTTTTGGGGGATTCTAAGAGGCTGCTTCCCCTCTTAACGGTTTAAGCATACCTCCTTGCAATGGCCACTGTTTTGTCACAGCGGCCACACTATGGGGCTCCTCCTGCCTTACAGGCCACCACAACGGAGTGCATTTCATCAGCCATAATTAACGCTAACAACGGCCTCTTAATCACAAACTTACAAATACCGCAAAATGGGTGGTAGCGCACTTAAGCAGACGGCTCCTGTTAGTTGTACTCCCGGCTAAATCGAATGACTGACTAAATTGTCTTCCCTCATTCATCCTTCTGGTTTCTACTGGTGTAACCTCTCTTGTAATCAATTCTTTAACCTTCTAAATAGAAGAAATCATGTTGCACCGTTCTACCTTCCAATAATAATCTGAGTGGCTGGCAGCTTTGTGTGCGATTTAATGTTTTATATGCACTGAGCGACGAACAAAGAAGTCCCTTCCCTCTCGCATCATTGACACCCATCGCTCAAGATCCTCTAACGCACATAGAGCCCCTAGCTATGTCAGCCATCCTTTAATGACCACCCGTCTATAACAACCACGTCTCCCCGTTTCCGGGGTGGTCTATGCAATTGTGGTCTCAGGTTCGACCGTGAATTTATTTGTCTGTTTCTTTTAAGCCGATTTTATTTTTTTTCAATTCCTTTAGGATCCATTTGAGAAGATCTCAGAAATTTTTAAACAAGAAATGCAGCGACCCGCAATCACACGTTTCAGTGCAGCATTGAAAAAAGTAAACGTTGATTTGTTTTTGAGTAGAATCATCGAAGTCATCAGTTTGATGCTTACTCATGAAGAAGACGTAACCGGTGAACTGAGGTAATTCTTACTTGAAACATAGATGAACCTACAAAGTTAAAAGCTAAAGGTGCTTTCAACCAAAAGCTTATAACCTTGTTATGAAGTATAAGCTATTTATAACCGCAACCTTTTAACATACAACCCTTTACTCAATATTGTTCTTCAAAACTGCTCCACCGTACGCATTTCTTTTTCAGGCTCAGTGAGTACTTATCGATGAGTTTTGACGACAGCTCCGACCTGGACGAGATTCCCGATGAAGTCTGCGTAAAGCACGTGATTCATGCGTTCCAGCTTGCAGTAGAAATGCGAGACAGAGACCAAGGACGCAGAAGGTCCATGATGTCCTAGGACATAATTTTTAGAGTTTTCAGATTTACGTTTCTAGGCTTCATTGTTATTTCAAGGACTTTCCAACTGACTGTTTCCATGATTTATAATCAATTGATGTATTGTTCATTGAACAATATGCATGAACTCAAAATGAAACTGAAATGAGGAACTACCAGGTTAGAATAGACGAATATAAACTTACATATTACCGCGAAAACTTAATTTTCAATAACAGTTATTCAACCATTAGCAATAAAGGGTAACAAGTCGTTATGAAATTAGCTTCATTCCTTTCCTCCTACTGCTCTTCTTTTTGTCCATTTCGTCGATAATAAACAGCGATCTGGAGCACTTTGATACGGTCCTACGACTCGATTGCACAGCTGGCACTTGTAAAATTCAACATCGGACTGATGAGGGAATTCATGGGTAATTGTTATCTTATGAACATAATCACTCTCCAATCCCCTCTAGAAGATGTGTTCGGCGATGATCTTGCTCGCAAAGTTCTTTTCGGATCCTGTCCAGCCATTGAAGGAAATCGTCCACGCTTTATCAAGCTGTATATTCGCTATGTTGGCTGCAATCCACTCACAACATGCAATGAAATGACCGTAAATTTAAGGCCCAAAATAGCCATCTACAAGAAAAGCAACTCCAACAATACCTTCAATAGGTATTGTGCTCATCGCAGATGCACATGAAATTAGTATGTGTAATCAAATAGCGACGAGTGAAATTACGAAACTATTTCCTAATTTCACGAGAAAACCATTTGACTACCTTTTAATATCGTGGGTGACAAATTACGTTCACAACCGTAATTGTTCTTGTTTGCTCACGGAGGCGTAAAATCGCTCGAGTACTTTATCCAACTGCTCGGGAAGAATCATCTCCAGGTTTTTCTCAAGGCTATTTTCGTCACACCACTTCTCAAAAACTCGCACTCAGTTAATTGTGCTCTTTCGCTTATTTGAGTTTTCTGCCGCTTCTTTTACTTTCGTAACTTCTTCAAGGGTCACGGTCTTAAATCTCGACGCAATCTTGGCTCTGATCGAGATACAAGAGATGTTACCACTGCAATTTTATAATTTCACATGTGTAATTAAAAATTAACGCTGAAATGTCGCGCCGAAATTAAGGAGTAACTTATCACCTATAATATTATAGCTGTGACTAGATGCCCAGAAGCCCGGTACGGTCTCAAATAAACTCAAAGCCCGGCAGCGGCAAATTTTCAAAAAAATTACACCCAAAGGTTCTTTTAAACTTCCTAGGAATATCAGATGTTTGATTCAAAAAGAGATGTGAAGCGATTCGAAAATTAATAAGTTTTTTCAGTGGATAAACTATCCGAGGTTGTGCGTACCATAATTAATATTGCTCGGTTTTCGACATTGGAAATTTTACGCTTGTGATCAGACTGCCGGGCACGGTCTCAAATGGACTAAATGCCCGGCAGTTGAAAAATTCCACAAAAATGGCACTGAAAAAGTAACAAACCTCTTGATAATATTTGAAGTTTGCGTACAAATGTTGATTTTTCTCAGTGTGGTCAAGCTTAAACGTACCATTCTAAAACGCATTTCATTTTAACCAGTTGAGCCATTAATATTATTAAATTAAAGGTAAAGTATGCACAATGAAAAACCAAACTGGTTTTTGGAATCGCATGACATTTCTAAACAAACAGCTGATACTCTTTAGAAGTTTCAAGGAACCTTTCAGTGCCATTTTGAAGAAAATTTCTAACTGCCGGGCATTTAGTCCATTTGAGACACGGGTGGCCCAAGCTCTGTCACAGGCTCTTTCACAGTGAATAATTCAAGAGTTTGTATAGTGGTTTAGTTGGACTTGCTTTTGAGCTCCGTAAATGTAAAGTTGTGTGAAATAATCAAAGAAATAAGGTCTTACCTTCGTAGAGTAGTCTGTGTTGTTCTCCTTGCGATTTGAGGCCGTTTTGATGTGTTTTAGCTTGACGCCCTAAATTACCGCGCATAAAATACGGGAAGGTCGGAAACTTCTGTTGACACATGCTCGCCAAAATCGCTCGAAAACAACACTTAGATACTTTCCCTCGAATCAAAACTCGGCAGCACGAAAGCCAAATAGTTGCCCTTTAAGTTCACCGAAAAAAATCCCACAAAAGTCGGTTTGTCGAGCAACCAATCCAGCAAGAATTTCAAATCAACGGCCGTTCGGAATTCTTCTAATGCGTGGAGGGAACTTCTTGTGCAGCTGAGAGACCGTTAATGAGCGGTCAACCTGGAACCTAGTCAAATCTCTCTCATTGGGTCCTCCCCATAGTCTTCTAACACCAACTCTTCACACATACTAAGGTACCCCGGGTAAACTCATGGACTTGACTAGATCGTCGATATCGTCCATCTTCGCTGTTTTCAATGGATTTTAACAAATATCCTCGTTAACAATTCTCGTAAAACAGGATTTCTTCACGGACTCCTCGTCGCCTGAGATATTTTTTTTCATTTCGTAACCGATATCTTCACTCCAACCATTCGATAAACAAGACAAATCCACTCTCTTTCACGTTGGCCACAGTAAGAGCCGAGCTCTTGTTGCGAAACAAAATTTCGATTTGTTTATGACTTGCTGTATGGTAATGCATTCGTTTCGTCGCCTTTTGACATCACGTCGGCCGTTGAAGTGTTAAGCCTATATTAGGCACTATAATTTTATTGAAGATTCGAGAGCAGATTAAAATTAAAACTCTTTGACGATGTTAAATCGTGCGAAAAAAAAATTGTTTGCAGTTCATTAATTGCTGTTCAAGATGATAAAAAAGAAGGCTTTCCTTTGATATAGGCCGTAGATTTTAACAATTTCTTAATCGGTTCTATTAACCTTTCACTGCTTCCCTTAGCCAAGATTGTAGCTGTTAATAACCTTTGTGTAGTGTGAAGTAAGGGAATTCCCTTTGGCCGTGTTTTTAAATCCGAAGAATTTTAAAGCTATTTTTCTCATGACCGGACTGAGTTCTTGTGACTTGCAATTCAAACTTTACGTTTCCCTTATTCTCCTGGTTAATTCAAATAACCGACGCCCCCTTGTTCCGTTCTGAAACATATCGAGAGCTTTCTTCGTTTGAATTTCAGACACAACATAAATATTAATTTATTCGTAATTTTTCATCACCTCACAACGGTCTGTAATTACATATAAATAACAACATGCCCGAAAGTCGTTTTACAGCAGTTGTACTGTAATTGAAACCTCGCCAAATGCACAATGGAGATGTTTTGAATCACTTCGACATATCATGTTCGCATTAGACGTTTAGAGGTATGCTGGCGAACAAGATTTGGTGTTGTTTTGCTTTGGTTCAATTTAACGTCGCTCTCCTGACCAAGAACACGTGGGTTTTCAACGTCGAAGAAATGACTGAACTCTTTATGCCCCCTCCAAATAGGTATTTAAAGACTAATTCTGGGTCTATTCTGTAAGCTGTTTAAATTTCGCCTTCAAATGTTTGTAAAAAATATATTCTTGATGAGAAATTTGGTCCGTCTCGTTAAGTATGATTTAGCTAAAGGCTAAAGACTGTTTATTTAGACTCATTGCAGCAATATAGAAAATGGCTGAATTACAAAGCTATTTACAAAACATATAACACTAAAATGTAATACAATAAATCCAATAATACTAAAAAATGGATAATTATACAAGCCAGTAGGTGTACTGACAAACTCTTGCGTGACAAACTCTTGCGTGCGCTTGGTCCTACAAGTAGGACGCGTGGAGCGGCTAATGCCAGATCTAAGATTATAATTATGCACAAACTCTTCCTGTTTGGGGAGCATAAAATGCAAGGGGTGAGTCTCATTCCGGAGTCTATCAATATAAACTTGGCATTGATCTAGATAGGCATGGATAATGCACGCATGCTTGTTAGACTAATTTGAATAAATTAGATATATCAACAAAGTTGAAGTGGTAAATTGGCCACCGCAACGATTACAAAAGCTGACGTTTCGAGCATTAGCCCTTCGTCGGAGCGATGCAAAACGTGTCCTTTCATTCACAACACTGATAAAATATCGGGACCTAAACGATCCATTAAAATCACCGATCACTTCACGTGCACCTCCGCCAACGTAATCTATTGCATAACTTGCACTTATTGCAAAAAGATATACATCGGCGAAACAGGCAGAAGACTAGCTGACCGATTCCGAGAACACCTTCGAGACTCGGAAAGGAATGACAAGGACACATCGAAACCAGTCGCTAGACATTTTAATTTACCTAATCATTCTAAGCAACATATGGCAATCTGCGGTCTTTCCTTTTACTTAGGTAGCCCGGAAAGCCGTAAAAATCTTGAACAAAAGCTCATCTTTCAAACCGGCAGTCTAAATCCCACAGGGATCAACGAACGCTTTTCATTCCACTAATTTATTCTTCTTTTTCTCGTTGCTATGTTCCCACGAATAACGTAGCTCCATTCTCTGCCTTTAAAAGCACACTCAACCCACAATTCCTCTATTCGCTCCGACGAAGGGCTAACGCTCGAAACGTCAGCTTTTGTAATCGTTACGGTGGCCAATTTACCATTTCAACCTTGTTGATATATCCAAATTATTTCGTTACTCCCACGACGCAGCCCCAAACAGTTTCTTTCGAAACTATCAGCCTTTATTCAATAGTATTTTAAACTTTTCTGCCCCAAATTTGAAAATCAAGCAAGCCTTTAGGGTAAATTTACCCTTCATAGTCTCACCTCTAGTACGGATGTTTATAGATTGAAGTATTCTAGATTTAACTAATTTTTTTCTGAAAGAATGATGATAAGACCGAAGTTTACACATGGGTTTCAAAAACCATGCAGAAATTATCGCTTGTGGAAGATTTGCTAACGGAAGTAAAAAGTATAGATTCTATCAAAACACTTGGGTAGCTAGATTTGCGAAACGGAAATTTTCCTTAACTAGTGTCCCAGCACATCCCGGAGTAAAAGCTTTCATGCAGGTTTACACTTTGGCTTAAAACACCCTATATGATACCAAAACACAAATCATTCAAGTCGTAGACCGACTGCACTTTCTACCAGCAGCTTATTGGGGAAATGACTTCTTGGGATGTTAGGAGAACACGACACCCGCGAGTTGATAGAAAGTGTCATATTTTAACTTTACAAACATAGCTATATGTAGATTTTACGACAGATGTTTGACAAATAAGAGCGAGAATAATGCCTCAATTGTTTTTTAATACCTTATCATTACTTCCCTAGCTTACCCCTCTCATTTCAGCAGGAAGTTACCCTCCCCTTCTAGGCACCTGAATAGCGGTGTAAGTTTTTGGTAACAAGTAAAATTTTATAGCTAAATTTTCGATTGAATCGAATAGAGACAATGGCTTCATGCCTCAGGTTAGGTAATGAAATTTGATAAACAAGATGAATCTTACACTGAGGGAGAAATGCAAATTTGTATACATAGCGGTAACCTGTATCTAATCATTAACGTATTTTCCTCATAGACAAAAGCAGATATAAATGAAATTTGATCACCTGTCTGATAATTTGAACAGACAGATACTACAGGATAACAATCTTCCTCAAAACTCAGGTAATCAGTGTTATCTTGGAAAAATGAGTTGCAAGTATAAATAGTTTTCCCCAACCAAGAGAAAATAATGGTACCATTATTTTTTCATGGTCTAGCTCAATAAAGGAAACTGATCTGTAACCTTATCAGCCGAGTTTAACAGACTGATAAAAGATAAAATAAAGATCTGAACCTCTCATTTTCCATTAGTTACCATCCTAAGGGCACGGAGAAAGGGTAGGCCTACCTAATACTGGACCCTGTGTGGCGTCCGAAATGGGGATAGGTTGTCAAGTTTCCGGTATGCATGGGTGAACATCCTTGATGCTATCTTCGTGATAGATAAGAATTCCTGTTCAGCTTTCTTTCTTGGAAATCCAATATAAAATGGGAGTGGGGGGGGGGGGGGGGGGAGGAAAGGGAGGCGGAGAAGAGGTAACCTGTGCTAGACTAGCAACTTATCCAGTTGGATTGACTTCTCACTTCATGGTGCAGAAAACGGTACGAACTCTGGCAGAAAGGACTCTGGCTTGTAAGCTGTTTTACTTTCACTTTAAATGCCTCAATACATGGTAGTCTTAGGAGCTGTGATCTAAAACACCAATCACTGATCATAACCTTGTTAAGGGTATGAGCACCACTTTCTTTCATTTAACTTAAATGAGTGAAATCATCTCGCCAGGATCAAAGGGCAGTTTTTAAAATATATATTCGCCTGGCCTCCCTTATGGGTTTCACATGGTTTTTCAGCTTCAGCTCTGAGTTCATCCACGAGGCACTCCTCTACCCTTTTGTTTTGCTCACGACCACTCAAGGAGTGTACATATTTGTTGCCTTCATCTGCAAGGCCCGAATGCTCAAGCTTCTGAAAGAAAACTTTCTAAGATCGAGAAAGGATGCAATGGCTTCCACTCAGCACACGGCAAGCACATAATGTAGGAGTTTACTTGCATATTCTCCAAAACAGTTCTAAAAGAACACAGAAAACTGAGATCTGGTAAGACATAAAAAAAGTGTTTTTTCCTTGTTACTTTTGATCGTTCTAGCGTAAGAGCTCCTACACCCCACTCAATGTTTAGGTCTTCTTTATGAAACAGTACTAGAGAATGTTTACTCCAATCGTCTATCTAATGCGGCATTAGTCTTTTATAATTGCAATTTGTACATGATATTATAATTGGAACAGTAAGATGGGGATTTTACGTAATCGATACTGTCTTCTCTTGACGTTTGCTTGATTGTTGCATATCATTCATAAAATTGAGATAGTAACGTTATCTGTATACGCAGCGAGAAATTGATATAATATTAGTAATAGTAATAATATTGACGTTGGTTTTTCTAACTCTTTTTGTTTCAGTCCTGTAATAAGTTATCATCAAACTTATCAATTAATTAACAACCGAAAGAAACAATCGGTATTCATATTCTGTACCTTGCTTGTTTCAATGTTCAGATTTTATGCTTGGGGGAACTGTATAGGAACCTATAGGTTTCGTAACAATATGAAAATATAACGCCACCTTGAATATAAAATCGGAAGCGCAGAGGTTTACTAATGAGATGAAAGCGAAAAATAAATCCCCCAGGATGCCACGTTTCGAATAGGTCCCTGCTTTGGAAGCGGTTTCGCTAAAGTGAAGGGGACCTAACAGGGAAAAACCTTTTAATAGTTCTTTATCACCCCAAGATCCACCTGAGCTCTTCCACCAGACGAGCTGTAATTTAAAGAGGCAACCGCTGTCAGATCGATGATAAGATCTAGACAGAGACAGAGAAATGTAAATAGCTTGTTTTGTTGATCTATTTATTGGAATGATAAATTTGTAAAACACTCAAGTAATTGACCTGTGTGTTGTCGTTAGAATGCGCGTCGTAAAATTAAAAACTATTCGTCAGTGTTTATCTTTTTAAAACTCATTGGTTTTTATCTTGAATTCGAAGATAAAAACCAACATCATAATTTGATGTTTACCGTGTTTTACTACGAAATGACGGTTGGTCAATTTGGAAAACCGACTTCCGGCTGATTTCTTAGAAACCCGGATGGCTTTAATTAGTAATCGAGACATTTCGTGGAAATCTTTTCGACTAATAGACAATTTTTTCTCAAAAAACAAATTGAATCAACCTTGAATATTGCTCAAACGGTCAATTCACCTGTAAAATGTAGATCTTTGATCGGCTATTCTTAGGGAGCTTGAAAAATTTCCAAGAGTTCGGCGACAAGTGAAATCGACTTCCGCTTGCAGAGGGATCTCTGGGAATTATTAAATTCTCATAGGCAGACGAAACTATTAATAGCATTTCGCGGAAACGATTTAACATTTAGTGGGAAACGTTGCAATTGATCGCACAACGATTCCTACTCCAAATCGACATCGAAAGTAGTTTTTTTGCGGAAAACTGAATTTGGCAGAAGCACATTTTCTCAAAGTGAGATATGTAGTTTTTAGAAGCATTTCGTGTCACGATGAAGTGTCCATCTTGTGGGAACACCGAACTGCAAGAACATCATCACTTCTGCTGCAATTGCGGCTTTAATCTTGCTGCTGCAATATCATCAGAAACTCGAACACTGACGAATACCAGCCCTGCGAAGTTTACAACTACTTCAGGTAAGTCGCAGAGTTTTTCTTTGCGAAACTCTCTAAGGTGGAGGAGCGAGATGCAACGCAACAGCTAGGTCACGAGAATTTACGATCAGTGACAAGCGACAGGAATATCTTCTTGATATTCGACAGCAATTCGAGTGAGAAATAAAAAAAAGGACATTAACCATTACTTAAAGCTCACCCATTAAATACATTAATTTTCTTAACGCTCTTAATGTTTGAAACTTGTGTTTTGACTCCTCGCAATGAAAGGGGACGAGGGGAGGGGGGGAGAACGGAGTTATCAAAACTAAGGACTTTACACGCGATGACGCGATTGTCTGTTCTGGGTACTTTGCGTAGGATAAAACGATAAGAAGAAAAAGCCGGTGCTTTAATTTCGAAAAGTTGGACTTAAGGATACAACAAGAAAATTTTTAGCGACGCTGTCATTCGAACACGAAGCGAAAGGAGAGACATTCTATCTCTTTGTTTGGACGACACTGGGTTCACAAATTGATGAGTCATTGCGACTCGGCTAACCTCGGGAAAAGATTATATTTCGACTCGTTTTTACTAGAGTGTGAACCTAAGGATGCCATCGATTGTTTTAGACGAAGTACTGAACTCGTTTGACGAGGAATATGAAGAGGCGATGATTACTTCCTCCATATCAAACTGGTTCACTTAGTTCCGGCTGAGTTTCAGCTTTCTGCATGCTTGAAGTCGGGGTCGTAGCTGTTTCAGATCGAGAGATTTTATGGTGTGGGTACTTTATTTCGACGAATTCAACAAGATATAACTATTTTCGAATACTGTTGGATGGCAACGTTTGCTTGGGTCATTTTTTGTGTAGGATAACTATTGAACAACATTAGGACAAAAGAACAAATGAATGAAATTATCTTTTTCAATAGTTTTAAATTTTTATTTGTACTTTGCTGTTTCACATGTCGAATATAATAGAGAGATTTGGATATAGGGTGAGTTTGTTCTTAGGCGATTTTCTCCTCTGATTTTCTCACATACAACCAGCTCTTTCGTTTGGATATAGGCGGTGCCAATGCAAATTAGATAATGAAAATAAATACCAAATTTGCATTGGACTGCAAACAGTTTAGATTCAGATGACTCGTAGTTGAATTTCCTAAAACAAAAGACAGTGTGAAGACGATTACATAGTAAAGATAGGAGATAGGTTTTATTCTTTAAAGATGTTGATGCAGTCGTTTAAATTTAATTTTAAACATCAAATTCTCAGAAGATGGATCAATGGAATACAGTGACATGTATTCGAACCATTGGATTGCGTTATCTTTTCGCTAAATTATGGCTTACTGATCATGAGTCAGAAGCCATTGAAAACAAATCACGAGGCTCTGCGTACTGACTTCGCACTCTGCTTAAAAATCTAAACTTGATTAAATTATTTGACAAAATAAACCCTTGACCATAATTGCAAGTTCGTTACTCCCCTAGTCAACGGCAATTTAGAACAGCATCTAACTCTGAGAAATTTCAATATCAATCAACTAACAAGGTTGACATTGCATTAAGGCCATCGTCGTCTTTCATACTACTTACAAGAATGCATGATATTTAATCGGCAGTTTGATTACGTCGTAAGATGTAAAATTTTCTTTGAGTAGATTTCCAGAACTCACCAGAGGCATCTGAGAACAGGATTGATCCTCCTCCTGGCTCTAGCCAACCACCTGCCGTCACGGAATCAGTCATTGGAGGCGAAAAAAGCAGCAATAATGAAATTACCAAAGAGGGTTTGTCAGGCCCGAACAATGTTAACGGTCCATCAAATCTGAATGAGATTCAAGCCCATCAAGAACAAGGAGCTGCTCCTGTTGACTTTCCAGCTGAGCCAGGAAAATTTCTGGTGTCTGACTCAAACAGTGCAGCCAATGAAATCGTAAAACATTTTCCCGGCACATCAAATTACGCAAACACTGGGGAAGCTATAGAGCGGGAAGCTACCGAAAAGATTCTGCAACCAGAAAAGTCTGGTGGTGAAAGTGCAACGGATACCAAGGTAAGAGCTAACGTCTACAGAACTGGGATTTAGGCTGTATAGATTAATTTTTTTTTTGTCAAACGTTTCTCGACATGAACAGATAAAACCTGTGTAGCTACATTTACCGGTAATTGGATCTATGAAAATCACCTTTTGAAACCTGAGTGTGAGCTCGAGTTGACAGCCTTTCTAAACAATGATGGCTCTCCTAGAATTTAAGTCAAAGGAACCAAGGAAAGTATCGTAAGCCAATTTTTAATGATATACAATTGGGGACACTTAAAGGTGTACAGAACAACATTTCTGTTACATAGTGACAGTCTTAACAAGTGGCAAAAATACAAATTGGATCTCTCTGTCGGTAACAACATCAGAGTATATTACACATCTAACCAATGGTTTTTCATAGCTTTAAAAATGCCCAGTCATCGTGGAAATCTGTTACATAGGTATATAGGAAAGGCTGTTATAGCGTGTGCATAATTTCTGTGTGAGTATCTGCATTTATTGCCTCGATTGGTTTCTTGTGTTTTTTTCAGGTAATGACAAGCACTCAGACTAAAGATCAAAATGAAGTTAAAACACAACACAGGAAGTGAGTTAAAAAATTATTCCTGCCCTGATTTACGTTTTGTTATCTTGATATATCTTACTGCTGTAGAACTTCTCAAATTTAGTAACGTATTTCCGGAGCCATATATCTTTCTACCCGGCAAAGCTTTGTCAAACCTTGAAAGCCTGAAATAAAATAGTTGATAAGTTAGGATTCTTTGGTCTTTCCTGCAGTGGATTCTTTGAAGATTATGTGGAAGAGCGAGGTCGAAACGGTAAAGAGATACTTATCCCACTCAGTGATGGGGAGAAAGTAAACGATCACAAGCAAGGGGAGGACCAAGCTAAAGTTCAGTGCCCAAAGGAAAAGAAAGACGATGACGATACCTTGGGTGAAAGGAATATCGATGCTCCTTGCGAAGCTGATCGAGGTACCGAAGAAAGCCTAAAATCTCAAGAAATGGAAAAAAAGAGGAGAAAATCTGGTGGTGTGGAGGAGACAGCAGAGAACCCCATAGGTAGCTAACACGATGATCGAGCAGATCGGTGAATCACAAATGATGTCATTCAACTTGCATTTCTCCACCGCAACTAAATTTTTTGTCCTTGCATCAAAATAACGATTTTGCTCGACCCCACCCCCTCGGTTAACAGGGTTCGTCGTCAGGAGTTTTACATTTTGTACATGACTATTTACAAGTGATTAGACTCGAACTTTGCTCTGTAAGTTTGTAAGGCTGATTTTAAAGTTATATAGCTACCTTTGGAAAATTGCATCTCTCTTGTTTGTGGGATTTTAATTTTTTTTTTTTTTTTTACCTGTTTGAGATAAATTCTTTCTTTTAATTTCTTTGTCAGATTTTCAAAAACAATCTGGAAATAACAACGAAAACGAAGGAAAATTACCATGTGGTCGTACTCTTGTTCTTGATTTGGAAAACAGGGACGTTGTTAAGGAAAGAAACCAAGACGTCGGTGAAAGTGAAAGTGGAAAACAAATGGCATCTTTTTATGGTGAAGCAAAAGGGGACTCTGGGACGTCTGTCGTTAGCAAGGAGAGTGATGCACAACATCTTCTTAAGGGGATCAATCCGCTTCAAAAGAAGCCAGACGTTGAAAAACCCGGAGGTAAAGAAAAAAGTTCATGTCATCTCTACGAGAAAAAGAAAGGTGTTGATGAGTCTGATGATTTAAACTGTAGCGGAAATCGTGATGTTGGAAAGACAAGCAACACTGGAGCAATTTGTTTCGATAATGAGAAAAACCCAATGACGCTTGAGGATTCTGAGAGGGAAGCCCTCTCGGATGAACATCCAAAGCCCATAGAGCAAGGAAATGACGTAGAGACACTGAAAGGCGAAAGAGACGACAATTCTTCGGGTAGAAACAATAAAGAGAGCCTTGTGAGTTTTGGCCGAGATGACCGCACGCAAATTGAAAATGTTATGGAAAGGAGAGACATGCAAGGGACGACTGGTAATAATGAGCAAAGCCTTCAGATGGATGCTGCTGAGGGTTCCAATGTTGACAAACTGCCACATAACCCAAGTTCTATTTTAAACAAAGATAAACCAACCGAAAACACAGAATATGATGCAGGCGCACATGAAGACAGCATCGACCCCCGTGCGCCCTTAGACTCCAGAGATAATGATATACCAACAGGAAATGACGATGAACATGCTAACCAGTCGTTGGTTACTGATGTTGGTGCAGCTACAGCACTGCCTCCCAATGGTGTACAATTTTTAAACAATGAGGAATGTAAGAAAGCGACAGAAAACCCCAATAACCCCGATGAAGTAACTAATTCAAATCTTGGAATAAGTAAGAGTGAAATTCTACAGTCAGGAAATAATGGCAACATGGCTACAGCTTCCAACTCTCAGAAGACAGCTAATGTAAACGAACCACCCAGGGCTGATCAACATTTAAATGGGGCAGCAAAGGCGAACCAAGACGCATCCATTACAGTTATTTTTCACGCTTTTCTGACGCCAACTTTTAACGTGAACTTTGAGCAAGGTGACAAAGTGTTTTTGCGTGGAGACCACCCTCTCTCTTGGAAGTCTGGAATTAGGCCGCTCGAGATGCGACCCCAAAGGTATTTTAAATTCAACAAAGCTCTGAATCGAACCTTGCTTCACTCCCTTTTTTGGGTATTATTGCGTCACCTTTTTTTTTTTTTTTTTTTTTGTAGAATCAGAGTTAGAAGAAGATTCATACCATTAATTATTGCTGTGAAGAGCCTCATGGGTCCTTCATCCTTCACCAGAACTTCGAATGTCAATACTGTTTCCAATTGGATAATTTTAACAAACTGCAACCTTCTCCGTTTTCCTATAGAAAGTGAATAAATAAATGGATAAGCATATTTGGTTAGAGAGAAATTGTTATTGTCTGGCCCGAGGCAATACGAGATTGTTTCTTACTTGTTTTTTTTTTTTTTCCCAGGAAACTGAATGGCTCCAATTACCTGCTTGAGGGGAAAACCGTGTTAACTTTCCGCGAGGCCTCTCGAACGATTGCTTATAAGTATGTTGTGGTGAAAAGCAGTCAAGGAAATGCCAAAGAAAAGATTAATAAAGATCTTTGGGAGTGCCTTCTTGGGTTCAAGCCGGTAACTCCTGGGAGACATGTAAACCGATGCCTACGCATCCCTGAAAGTTCTTTAAAAGCCAACGGTAGGACTAAAACAAAACCCTCTCGGTAATACAAAGTTATGTGAAAGCCTCCGTAAAAGAGTCGGAAATCTACGGGAAATTTGATATTTGCATCTGATTTTATGTCGTGTTTGTGCTACAGTCGCTTCTAGCTAGATTTAATTTTCATTATCCATCCATGCTTCCATCTATCGGCTCATTCCTACCCTTCTTCTTCCATCTTTCCATCCTTCACTTCACCCTTCCTTCGTTTATTCGAAGAGTACTGAATTGTTTCCTTTTAAATTTCTACAGCCACATGGCACCAGTATGACGATGCAATCTTCAGTCAACCTGGCTTTTTTGATGCTTTTCGCAGCCTCTTCCCTCAATGGAAAAACGACCCCGCAGAAGGCCGCCGATTGGCGATGACGGCTATGCTCCCCGATTTGGCAGAAATCTCTGAAGAGAAAGGAGCCCATGGCCACGCTACACTGACTAAAATCAAGAATGTGCTCCACTGCATGTCAAAGGCCGAGTTTGAGAACGGCGGTAACTTTTATACACGCGTTCCATATGGATTTAATGCCATCGAGGTTCGTACGTTTGGAGTTTTGTTATTTCACTCGGAAAGAGAAAAAGATAGTTGATATCAATCTTTCGTCTTTGTTAAACCACTCCGAAAAGACATACGACGATTGAAACGTTTTACCAAAGCTTTCATAACATTGATCAGAACCTCTCTTTTTTGCGGTGTATCTGTCGAGGAAAAGAACACGCTTTTGTTTGCCATCACTGGCACAAATGCAGATTTAACTTAAAGAGACGGAACGGTCATTGGATAGAAATGTGCAAAGGTGAAGAACGCATCATGTACTGAACGATTACGCGCATTAAACAAGTAACTACGGGCAGTCCCCACTTTCCAGTGTACCTGATGTTTTGACGTATTATTTTATGATAGGTATTGCATGGATACATTTCCTTGCAATTAAACCGTAACATCCAGACACAGCAAGTTCATGCCGATGATGAGGAGTCTCAAGCCATGATACTTGTCACGTCAGCGATAATTGTATTCCTAGCCGTTGGTCATCAAATAACTTTTTCAGGAGAGGATGAATTAAGAAATCTTTTTGAGTGTCTTCTATTGCATGCCGATATTGAGAAACATAAGTGCAGCGGGCTTGACGCTTTATATCGACACTTTCCTCAGGAGCACTATCGACGGTAATGTTTTCCAACTTTTTCTGTTTAAACAATAGAGTGTTTCTGTCTCGGAACTATCGGCTGATAGTTGCCCCGCGGAAATTTGATGTTCTTAAAACAAAGATTTGCCCGAGAAGCGAAGCTTCGAGGGCAAATATGCTAGTTTTAAGAACATCAAATTTCCAAGGGGCAACTATCAGACCGATAGTTCCGAGACGTAAACACTCTATTGTTTTTATTGTTCACCACTAAATTTTCTTCCGCGCCTACAGCCTGTCACAAATGTCAATAATTCGCAACCGTACATTGGCTAAATAATACGTTATACCTGTCAGACTTGAAAAGTCACTGTTTTTCCGATCTACCTAACTTCGCGGCCGTCAAACTCATCAAAACTTTTCACGGATGAGTACTATCAATCCAGGTATTTTCCGCGGATGGGCACTATCCATCCGGGTATTTTCCGCAGGCGGGTACTATGGGCTGATAATGTCTCTCCACGGATGAACACTATCGCGTCACGTGATCGATTTAAACCAATAAGAACCGGAGAAAATTTAGTGGTGAACTATAAACTTTGATAGTATTCCTGGGCAATTCCGAAGAAACATTAAAATACAACAACAATTCAACTCATTATAGTGTGCGCAAAACAATCGTGGAGCGACATCCTCACTTAAGGTTATGCTAAGTGATATTGGGATAGTGATGGTAAGATTGTTTTACTTACTTTTTCCAAAAGAAGATGATGAACATCTAGACATGCAAGCTAAAAAATAAGAGTTTACAAAGATAGGTTACCTATGTTGACACATCATATTGTAAGGGACACTCACTCTCGATTTATCCATCTCACTCTCTTCCTACTTTCCTATTCCGTTTTTTTTTATTAGATTTGTTCTCTCATAGATAGCATTGCGTTAACCCAAATTTTGAATGACTGATCCTTCCAGAAATTTACTCTACTTAAACGAAATTGTATACACATCATTCATAAATGGTTAGAAAACTTGCCGATACACTCAAAGTAATGTTTATATTATTTCTTAGCTCTCTGGCCAACCATTTGTTACAACTTTGCATGGACGCCATTGAATATCATCGAGGTGTATTTCATTGGTTATTTGTGATGCCATTGCTTCATTTCTTGACCGATACCAGTGAGCCATTCTCTTTTGAAGTGTTAACCTTAGAGCCGTGTTCAACGAAGGATAACAACTGGTGGGGAACGCAAGGCTTGGATTTCAGGACAGTTCGGCGACAAGCCTCTCTATTCAGGTACAAGCGTTTCAATTCAATTGATATTACCGGTTTATTGTTATCAAAACCACGATTAATGACATTTATTATCTAACTACATTTCGAAGAGTACAAATAACGCCTAGAAGAGTACAAATATCACGCATTGAAGTTACAAAAAAAAAATGGTGGACAATTTTA
>NC_142522.1:31770951-31783451 GCF_964205215.1 Stylophora pistillata
ACTGAGAAACGTCGATGCGACAGTAGTAAAGACCACCGGATCACTGTTGGAATCTTAGCAACTGCTCACCTACCCCTCCCCTACAACAGTCAACTGATAACGAGTTAAGGTTAATTTTGGGTCGGGGAGGGGTAGGTGTGCAGTTGCTCAGATACTGAAATTGATCCAGACCACCCTACCTCAGGTATATCCACCCACGCATTCACCACCACCAATTTGTACCTCAGGTAAGTCTTAGTAACCCAGGCGGCTCCTGTAAGCGGACAGACCACCCATATGAGGGGAGCTATGGCGAACCACACGTAAATGGCAAAGCGTTTCAGGAATAGAAAGTTGTAAGCATTTAGAACGAAGGAAGCACTACAGGCGACCAAGAGAGTGGTTAGAACAACCTGTAAAATGAAAAGATGACATATGGCTAAGAATTGTAAAAGAGGAACAGAGAAGTTTCTCGTACCCAGATTCTACCGTGTAATTGTGACCGAAATGTGGGACCTTACAACCACTTAGCCGTGGAAAGGTCTGGGCACGAAACTAGTCTCTTACATAAACAGCGAAAGAAATCTCTTTTTTTTTAATGCAGGTGACTCAGCCTTCCTGGGGTCCTCGACATGTTTAAAAGCGCATGATGAATTTCTCTGAGAAGAAAGGCTATTGTGTTCTTAGAGAATAATAAGCAGTGTGTTGAATACGAACTCTTATATTGCCTTAGTTGGTTCATTAAAGAAAGAAAATATTCTTATCCATTCGTCTATGGAGTTCCGCCTTCAGGCGGCCATTATCATAATGACTATTGTTTTCGAACAACTGATCTGGTAATAAAGAATATTGGCCTCCCTAATTTACAATCAATGGATCGTAAAGATACCCCTGATAAATTGAATAGGCTTGATTCTTAAGTACAGACACATTTGCTGCAAATAATTACCACAACTGAAATTCAAGACAACACTGTGGCGACTAGAAATGCTAAAATAGGAAAAATGCCATATAGCAGAGTTAAATCAAGATTAAAAATGCCCTATAGCTGAGCTAAATCAAGATTAAAAATGCCACATGGCTGAGTGAGCTGAATGAAAAGTGCAGTACTATCAATACCATGTAAAAATGCGTTAGTAACTTGCTGCCATAACGGCGAATGGCATATCATTTGTACTTTTGTATTCATCATTTACCTTCTTACAGATCTTTGAAAGATGATTACCGAGGCAAAGTTCCGTTGTCTACCATCATATACAGGAAATATGTCTACAATGAATATCGTTAGACGATGCGATCTTACCGTGCTCTTTTGACTTCCTTCACGGACAAATTTTGCTCTAGCAGAGAATAGATTGACAGCTTCAGGAAAAGCGATTTGAATTGGGTTTTCACGAAAGAGTTTACCCATACGATCTGTAAAAAAAAAAACCAAAAGCCACATTTTATTTTTACCCCATAAGCAGTTATGGCCCCAAATGAACCGTAGCGTCAAAAAAAAAAAAAAAACAAGTCAGTCAGAAGTTTAGCTAAACAAAATTAATATTTTCCCTTCACAGTTGGAAATCGTACTTCGTTCAGTCAATCGATTAAGAGAACTAAAATTTGAAACGGTTACCATGAAAGGAAAGGAAAAGAGTGAAGAGAATGTCGAGGTCATTTTTTTTAAGAAAATAGCTGATTTATTTATATCAGGAGATACAGTCTGTATGTATAGGTTCAGAATAGAAATATCACATATATCGTAAGCACTCTCGCTTCTTGTGAAATCCCTAACTTTTATCAGAGTGCGTTTGGACAAAATAACATTTTATGGAAGATCTGATTTGAGCACTACATCCACACTATAGCCGCAAATGGAGTCGGGGAGGGATGTGGAACGCTTGGCTCCTCTAGCCCCTCTAAAACAGCGCAGCTGTTTGATACCCAATTTGTATTCTTTATGCTCCATCCCACTTATCGTGAAAAACCTTGGCTCCGCCCCCTGCACCCTACACTGTACTAACATACCATTGAATTCTAACATACCATTGAATTCACGCATGGAGCTTTGAAGCATGAAGATTAAACTCATGTGAAACACAAGAATCAGACAGAAGCCATAGAAGATATGGAACAGGCTTGTCGCTCTGAGGATGTTGAAGAGCACATCAATCCCCATTGGTATTTCCACTCCTGTCTGATTAGAAAGCTTAGAGAAGCTTAGTCTAAGTGCTCCATCGTATGCATAACAACCAAACTGTCCCATGGCGGCTCCCATCGCAAACATGACCACAACGATTGGCATGAACTAAGGAAAAAGACAAAAAAGATAATGATTTGATGAAGATGTTTTAAAGACATTTGTCTCAAGGATGGGATAAAATCAAATTTAAGTCGAACCCAGGCTTCGATCTGGCAAACTAAGCCGTAACTAGGGTTTATAGACAACGAGTGAACACCATCAAATTATCAAGTTATGAAAAAAAATTCAAAACTTATGGGATAGAGGAGGTTGTAATGATAAAAAAGTGATATACCGGTACTTTGAATTCTCTCATCAAAGTTCATAAATATTTGTCATAGCTACGATCGGGTCTTGGGAACCAAAATGTTCACCCAGCTTTTATTTCGCCTCGGTGAGATGTTTTTTTTTTTTTTTACTTCTGCACGAAGGAGGTACAGATTTGTTTGTATCTTTCTTGAGGGAAGAACTGATTGTGATTCTAGTTCAAGCTTGAATAGACTCGTTTCTTAATCTAGCGAACACAATGAAATGACTATCGCGCCCTAGTGAGATGTTTTTCATTCTACAGCCAAGTACTTCTAATCAGGGTGGATACTTCAGGGGATTTGTGTCTGACATAAGAACTTCTCGGGATTTCTCTAGCTAGTGCTTTCAAGAATAGATCTTTCTCCAATATCGTAGCACAGATCAGATGATCATCGCGCGGAAAAATAATCTTCAAAGTAGATAGAGGAGCAGTCCAAAGAGTAATATGACGACACAGACATGCGTAGTGCTTTTATATGAACGTCTAAGGTATGTTATGCTACTGTCATTTTTTCATTCACCTAGTGCCATTGAGTTTACGAACTCGTTTGTAGGGATACATTCAGCAAGGCCAAGTTATAACTTGTTGGTTTTGTGGAGAGGACAAAATTGGAGAAATGGAAAGAAAAAAAAAACCCGGATATTAACCAACAACAAATTCAACCCAAATGTAAAGCTAGGTCTGGGAATCGAACCCAGCCTACAGCGGCTGGAGGCGAGTTCTCTCATCACATGCAATGTTTGAAATTCAAAATTACTGGCTGGCCTATTGAAACTTTGCGTCACGCCATATTTTATTTCGAGTCAAAACCGAGAAAGATAGCGAATATATTCTCAAAACGATTTCAGATTTCTTCCGGTTGGAATTTGTTTACCTCTCTAGAAATCTGCAATTTTCTCGACTAAGCGCTATTTAGCTGTAAGATTCTCTGCTGATTATGGTAAAAACTCAGGAAGAGGAAGTTACATCAAATCTGTGTTATCAATGTTATCACTGTTATCAGTGTTCCAACTTTGAAATTAAGGTACCCTTTGCCGTTTTATCTCCGAAGTATAAATTTCGCAATGAAAATGGTACCTCTCAGACAAAACATTGGATATTAACATAAAAGGGCAGTAAGTAATTGGTTGCTCATCTTATCTCCTTTTCTCTCAGTTTGACACCTCGCGTTTGAGACTTAACGGTAACCATAGTTACGTTAAAACTTCTGCACGATACGTCCAAATTACTCATTTGCATTTTTAATCAAAACCGAAAACAAATTTGACCTCCCGTTTCATTAATTTGGCACATACAGTTCACTTTGATACACGATTCAAATAAAGAACACGACACTTGACATTGATGTTACTAGATTTAAGAAAATAAAACATAAAACAAGATTAAAGATCAGAAGAAAAACATTGATATTGATTTCAAGAAAAACCAAAAGGCCCTCTCCTTATCTATACAAAGGTAAAGAAATTTTGTAATCTAAAAATTATCTTTTTTTAACCTGAATTATAACTATTCAAAGCCAATTCCTTATTACATGCCACTAGGGGCGATCCTTAATCATTGAAAATATTCATTAAGTGGACTCTATGGTATTTTAAGAATGATTTTTCATGCAAAGCCGCGGGTGATCTTTGAAACTAAGATCAACAAAATACTGGCAACTGCGAGACATACCCGCGCCACAGTAACAAGTGTCTCGTTGCTAATCTGGTAGCATATTTCTTGAGAGCAAACTGTTACTTTTGCGGAACAACTTTAAAATCTTTTTACAAGAATAGTAACCAAAATAACCAGTGACCTCCGACTTCCCTATACAAAGAGAAACATAACTGCACTAAAAGATTAATTGCTGCCAAAATCTTTATGATAGTCCATTAGGGTCACATGTTTTCGTCTCATGTGGCGTCGCAAATATTTCATGGCAAGAATTTGTTTCCGAAATCAAAAATAAGAATAACGCGCAACAAACTAAGGATTCTGTCAACATTTGAATGATTGACAGGCCTGAGTTATACAGCATTTTCCTTTCTAGAAATCCACTGCGAAGGAGCGTAATCTTGTTTAATCTTGTAAAGGCGAGAACAGTCCGATATGAATGAGTAATAAATTTGTAGGTAATGGCGGCGGTTTAGCGCGAATAATGGAAAGCTTTAGGGGTCTGATCACAAAATGAAATCTATCGACCGCCCGCACGCCACAAAAACGTTAGAGAACAGAAACGTGAAAAAGAAGAAATCAACTCATTTTCATTTCGAAATCTACAAACAGTAAGGGATTAGAAAGGAAGCGTTAATAGGCACATACTTACCCTGAATATAAGGTAAACACGTCGTAGAGTTTTCGGATAGTGTCCGTCTTTCTTGAGTTTTTTCACTCCTTTAATAAACCAAGGCACTGAATGTTTTATCATCGAGTAACAACAAGCCAGAAGAGTTACTAAGAACACTCCAATACACGTCGCCCACGACACTTCAAAGACAAACACTGCCTCGTAGAAGTCTAGTCCAAAGTGAATAATAACATTCAAGGCCCATATTATCAATCCTAACCATCCCTTGATGCGATTAAAAACTTTATTCGTGTCCCCAATGCCCGCTGATAACAGGTATGTCCTTCGCTGAATTAGACCTATGTCGACCGAATAATCCTTTGCATCAGCGACGGGTTCATGGATGTCTAACGTTGAAGAATTCTTGCTTAGTGATGATTGTTTTGTTGTAATGGCAGTGTTTCCAGCCGATCCGTTACTTGCCAGGGCTCGCCAACGCGCTGTTGTTCCATTTGAAGCATTAGCTAATTCCACATCTGCCATTTGTAGAAAATTAACTCGCTAAACGGCCTCACAATGGTTTCTACTGAGGTATAGCTTTGATACCCTGCTGTATTATTCAGTTTGACATACGCTTCAAATATCACTTCAAGAAAGCCCAAGCACGTTGTTTGTCGATCAAGAAGTTTTCTGTGAGGTGTTGATCATACCAGATTAGCCTTTCAGTTCGCGGCACAGCTGAAAATACAGTGTTGTAACACTAATTTAGTGAGTTCAAAATGCTAGTTGGGAAAAGAAATTATATTTATACTAGCAACGCCAAAGTCGATTTCCGGTATATGAATTCCCATTTTAGGGCACATGAGCGCCTGAATTTAATCTGTCTGTGGCAGGAACTGAATCACTGAAACAAGATACGATGATCTGTAAAATGTTCCACTGCGAAATAAATTTCCTGTAAATTTAACGCACTTCGCATTGCAGCGCAACATTCACATGCAATATCACGCAAATCACATTGCATCAACACCGAAGTTTGTTGAGATACCGATCAAAACTGAATTTCAAACACTCAATCACTAACCTCACATAATTTAGATATGAGTGCCTCGAATGGCCCAAAACAAGGAAGTTCATTTCTGCTAACCAGATCTTCAGCGCGTCATCGCATTTGAAAAGGTTGACTTGAAACTTGTCATTTGAGCGGAAAAAATTTTTATGTAAAATAGACCGACCCAAGGTGCCTTGACCCGCTGGCTTACGTAGTAACTAAACAATGACGATGAGCCATTATATTATCCGTGACCAGCCAGCCAAAACAAATGATGGGCTCCCTTCTCTAATGATTGTAACTCATGCAAACTGGCGACATATTGGTACTGCTTTAAAAAATATATTGACTCTCTGGCACTTAGCATTCAGCGATGCAAAATCTAAATTATGTTGACCCGCATTTGCGATTTGATGAATTTTCAGACACTTTCGAAGACACAGCCGCTCAACTAATTTGGTTTTGTTGCTGACGTCAGAAGAAAGTGCGGTTTATTGTTTGTAAACTTGTTGATTGGCCGTAAAAGTGTCTCACTAATTTTGATTGCAAACTTCATTCATTTGATCCTATTCAACGCAACAATTTTGTCACCGTGGAGGACAAAAAGGTTTGAAATGAAACATAAACAATCGGACAACAAACAGAAAACACAATCGATACAGAAAAATGCGAGACGCACACACAAAAAAAAATTATAGAAATATTAAAAATTAATTCAGGATGTTGTAATATTCCAAAGTTACAATTGTCCTCTACTTCTCTTTCCATCACAGTTTGAAAATTCATTTTTTAAGCGAAAACTCGAACAGAGTACGATAATATTCGATCTCTCTTTGATCGTATTTCCAATTCACAGGGGAACGTGACCCTAACCTATAACAACAGCCTTATAAAATATGTTGACACTGTATCAAAAGGTAAGCAGCAGTGTTGTCAATCGCAGTTGTATATTTACTTGGATTCGTTGCGTATTTGTAAGCATTTCACGTATTCTAAGAGAACCGACGGGACTATGCCGTCATATACTTCAATGCTTTAGCGCTCTTTAATGCCGATTGTGTGTAAACTTCGACTTTTTCAGAAAAGATCTTCCGGGAAGAAATAATCGATGAGTACTCGAGCATTCGCTAGATATATTAGCAGTAGTTCATTTGGCGTTGTTTTGGTTAGAGTAGGTAAGAATTATTGACAGCGTATATCACATGATTCTCACCGCGGGTGACAAGATAGCTTCAATTATTTAATCCTGTATGAATTTTTTTTTGTGTGTGTGTGTGTGTGTGTTTTATTAAAGTTCGGCTGTTGATGAAAAGCGAGTACGTTTTGGAGAGTATGAAACGATTTATGAAGTGAGATACAATGAATATATGAGGTTCATATATTTTGAACTGCGGTATTAGATACGTATGATGCACGATCGTCGCAGTAGACAGCGCTATTTATGCAATAGCGAAAATCAGACCTGAAAAAAATCAGGCCTGTACGGGACTCGAACCACTGACCTCTGCGATACTAGTGCAGCGCTCTACCAATTGAGCTAACAAGCCAACTGGGAGCAGGCCGTTAAGTTGATTCGTAATAAACCCGTGAAAGTGATAAATGAGATACAATGAAATATGTGAAGTTCATATATTTTGAACTGCGGTATTAGATACGTATGATGCACGATCGTCGCAGTAGACAGCGCTATTTATGCAATAGCGAAAATCATACAGGCCTGATTTTTTTCAGGTCTGATTTTCGCTATTGCATAAATAGCGCTGTCTACTACGACGATCGTGCATCATACGGATTTATGAAATGGCGCCCAACGTGGGGCAGTGATAGCGCAACCAAGTATGTCAGAGGAATTACCGCGAACCCGCGCCAAGCGCAGCGGCAATCGAGCTGTGTTAACCAAACTTATGAATGAAGCAGATGATCTCTTGCAACAAGATGAATTGGACACGCCACGCCTGCAAGTTATCGTGGAATTATTAGGCGCAAAACTCGACTTAGTGAAATCTCTCGATGAAGAAATTATTGAAGTTCGTAACGTGGACGGACGAAATCGAATCGGAAATTGAAGTAGCCGAAGAAATAAATCTGCGAGTTCTCTCAAAGATTCGAGCTGTTAAGGACGCAACAAATCAAGATGCTAGCGACGAGATAAAGACAACGCATGGACACGAAACCTCCTCCTCTATATCACAAGCACTTGCTCTTCGACAAACTGTGGATTCAGAAGACGAACAACCTCTTCCTGGACCGGGAAGCGCGGCTGGGTTTGGAATTGAAACGACGATAGGGCCATTCCATTTAAAATCTGCACCTCCCCCCTCCCCCCTCCCACACATTGAAGGCTTTCCTGTAACACCCCTCCGGAAGAGAAATTTTTTAACCCCCTTCAGAATTGCCTGAAATACCCCCTTCAGAATTCTATGTAGCTTAATCAAGCTAAGCAATTGAACCCCCTTCAGAAACTAATCGTGAGAATTTCTGTCAAGGGTACTTCATACTCCCCGGGAGTTCAGTTTATCTAGGGTCCCATCAAATCCGTCGAAAATATAGCTTATTATGTACACCTCTTCTGTTTACATTGACAGGGTAAATTATGTTATCTTTCCTTTTAAGTTAATGATACCTGCATCATGGTGCATTGCCTTTTGGAGGAGAAGAGAAACGGCTATTTTTTAAAATATTTATTTCAAATTGCAACATTTTTAGAAAATGGGTGTTAGCCTTTTCTTTTTTTAATCTATACATACCTGACAAAGGCAATAAACTGCTTGTACAGATAAGAGTTGCCCCTTTCTCTTTTACCATTTACACAAATTGAACATTTTGGAGAAGACAGATGTATCTTAGCCGAACTAACATTTTCACCAAAATTTGATATTTGTAACCTTAAATTTGCATGCCATAGTTACTTTTGAAGTGGACATGTGACACCCAGGATTTTAAAGGGAACATTTGCCAGATTCACCTCACCCCTAAAATACTGACTTCATCATTCTAAGTTTGCCTTCAGTCAAAGATGGTGTAACTTCGTAAATATAAGTTGCCTCAAGTTCTGCATCAAACTGAACTGTTATTTCATCTTGTTCAGGATCTGATTCTTGTACCTCTCCAACATACCATCCAGGCCTCCATTTTGTGCCGCCAATTTCTTCTTTAGTCCACTTAATATTCACCCTCGCACCAACTTCGTAGAATTGCTTGATCTCATCTCCCTCATAAAGCTTTATCATTCCTTCCTCCAGGAGCTCTTTTACGGAAATGTCATAGGTTGCAGATGGCTCTACTACATATGCAATTTTAGCTGTTTCCTCTTGGTTTTCGATGACATCCTTTACAATTGCTATGTAGCAACCCTCATGCCAGCCAGTATCCTCAACATCTTGTGCTCTCCAAAATACTTTCACCTTTTTATTTAAATGCCATATAAGAACATTATATTCGGGATACTGTAAGTTATTCTTTCAATTGTATCACAAAACTAGATTGCTATAGTTAGGGTTCGGGGTAGCCTTAGAAAGTGTGATCTTAAAGATTATTCAGTCTATTAGATCTCTTATCTGCGTTGAACTTGAAACTTTTTATCTTTCGTGGTCGAAAGATAAATTCTATTTTCAAGTCTACTTGATGCTTACTAATTGTGTTTAGAGGTTTATGTTTATATGCCTTTAAAGCCAATCAAGCAAAAACAACGAAGATTGATGCGTACTCATTCCTTGGAAACAAACCATCTTCACGGATAATTAAAAAACCTGCTGGTGATGCTAACGTGATGTTATTGTGATGTTAAAGATACAGTAGTGGTAAATTATTATTGAGTGAAAATACCTTTGCTCCCTTTTGAAGAATACTTGCTGAACTGACTCTGCTGCATGTATCCTCATTCGCTATTCCGTCTCCTTACTTTCCTTAAGGGACATCTCCTTTCCTTCCTTTCTACTTTTTAAGTTTTCCTTCTGTTCTATAATTGCTTGAGCGAGATCCTGAAAAATTTCATGGAGATTTTCAACGGTAGTTGCAGGAGATACATCAATACGAGCCTTGGCCGAGACTTCTGTTTGAACTGCTGCATGGTATCTCAGGCGATATGACAAGAGGGAAGGCTCTAAAGGAGTGGAGAATGTTCTTCGCCTGTATATATGATGATAGTCTGCTAATAACGCTTGCTTTCTTTCCTGTAATATTAGTTCTTTGGTGAGTGAAATTAACTCAAGGAACATTTTGTATTCCCTGTTAAAGCAAAGATATTTTCGGTTGTTTGCAATCAGGGTGACGCGAAGTATTAGATCATCCTTTGTTCCATGCACAAGCAGGTAGACTATGGTGAGCTAAAACGGACTGGAGACCACAGCTAACCTCTCTACCATGTCATGTTTCAGAGCGAATGGTTCAACGCCAACGTCTCTGCACATTCTCTCAAGGCTTTCTTTTCTTTCATGGTACGATCTGTGTTCTTTCCATTGCTCCCGTCGCGTTGCGTCGTGAATTGCCTTTCTCATATTATTATCTTTCTCCTCGTAGAATTTAGAGACCTCATCTTCAGTCACCAACATAGTAATGCGAGAAAACGAAGCAGATATCCGTTTGGTTTAGGAAGGAGCACATAAGCCAAATCCAAAACATGGCTTGGTAGATAAGAGCCGGGAACGGAGTCCCACACTCCGCTTAGCAGGGAAGACCTCAATTCATGCGGTAAGTATTGAGGCTCTCCTCCACTTGCAAGCCAACGCAGGTAATCCGGAAGGGGCTGCCGATGGAATAGCTTCAAGGGAATTCCAAGACAACTGCCATCTTTACGAAATACTACAACGTTGAAATTTGAATCAATGCCCCACACTTCACAAAGTTTCCTTGCTAACGGAGTTCTCCTTGCCTTGTACGTCATCCCACAGGTTTCCTTGCCAAATTGACATAGACAGAAACCTTTGGAGGTTTGCTCCGTCATCGAAAATCCAATCTTTTTCCTTGAGGCCCCTCTGCGTCTCAATATACCTTCCTCCAAACTTCGCCCATCCCACACACTTCGTGTTCAGGCGTCCCAGGATCTTTTGCATCCGGTTGCTTTTTGTGACTCGAAAATACACCATGAGCTGAAAGAGCTTTGTTAACTTGTGGGTGGACCCTTTCTACAAAATTCCGCTTGCTGTGGTACTCAGCAAATGAAACCTGGATGACTTTGTCGAGGTTCAAAAACTGGGACATCCTTGTCAACCACATTTGCACCATGCTGCTGGAAGGCTGTTCCGAGGGTCCATTGTCCACTATAAAAACAAGCGTTTCCTTCAGTTGTCTTGTGGCAGGGTTCCTGAAATGTTTATCAAGGGAGGGCTGAGCTAACAGAAAGAAAACCTCGTTAAAACAACGCAAAACAGTCTCCGGTTCATAGTCAGGAAGGTATATTAGATTAACGGCTTGCCCAGTTCGTGTGACCGAAACTGCAGCTGCAGAGTTGGTAAGTGTGGAATAAACGCTTGATCTGAATCGAGGATGGATTTTGATTGTAAGAAAAGATGTGCCATTGGAGTTACCGCATTTGTTTTTTCCTGCTCCCATTCGTGGTCAGGAAGGATGCCTGAGCGCTGTTTCCTTGTCTTCATTGGTTTGTGCAATGTCACCCGGAACGATGCTCTTTGCATCCTTTGAGTCTACTACACAGCTATTGATATTCTTAGCACAATCGTCCGCAATGAAATTGACATTCGCAGATGACCAATGGAGATTGATGACAAATTTATCAACTCCAACACTAGGAGGGTTATGTAATGAGACTTTGGCGTTAATTCCCCTTCCGTCATAGTGACGTTTTGCTTGAAGGGTGTTTTTTTTTTTTTTTGAACATTGAGTGTAATTATAGCAGCAAGAAAGTGAAATTTCAAAATCGGGATTAGACATTGCTACCACAAGCTCTCTAACCCTCTTCATGTCCATGTTGCTCTGTGGTGTCCTGTATAATGTCTCATCTAGAAGGCGCGGGTGACTTTGAACACCTCCTCCCCCAAGTTCGTGAATATCTGCCTCTATGAAAGCATATTCCAGCAAAGGAACCAGAAGAGGGTTTTCCTCGCACTTCAGCCTCTGGCCACTGCCTTTGGATACATAAATGATTTCTTCTATTTTCCTCTTGTTTGCTCCTAAGCGATAGCCTTCTCTGCTGTTCATTCGTCATGTCATTGCGAACCACTTGCGACGTATGTTTTCCGTCTTAAACGTTCTCTGAATGCATCACGACATCCTTGTACTGCTTGCTTGTTTTTTACATTTTGTTTTTTACAGCTTTTTAGCAACAAAATTAACACTTGTTATACGCTTCCTTAGCGCAATGACGGTGTCTCGGTCCCTTTTGGAATCAATATAGGCCAGTGCTTCATTGAAACAGTCGCCGATCAAGTCCTGTATGCTGTCGTTCATTTGTTTCCGACTATGCATTTTCCTGTTTATGAAATCGACAAGGGAATGAAAGTCTGATATTGTATTTTCGCTCATAAAGGCTTGGCCCTTAAGGTATGAATATGAATATAGTTTATATCTGACCACTTGCAGCCCAGAGGCTGACTTACGGGTGCAGTGTAAGGTTAAGAACAGACGTCAGCATATCAGGCGCCTCTGGCAGCCGCTTCAGTCTATCGATCTCACCTTCCCACCCATCCCACCCCAGGGGAGGACATCCATCACA